>NW_015542322.1:11723-20035 GCF_001515605.1 Sinocyclocheilus anshuiensis | reverse complement strand
TGGGGGGGGGGGGGGTCTAGAATATATTTTTGTAGAATTATACATGATTATGAGAACACTAATTATTATGCTTTGTAACTCCACACTACAGTCTTCTCAGTAAAACGTTTTCACACAAACCGTCCTTTTCTGCATTTTTGAGTATTGATATGGAAAGACTGATATGATGTAGGTTGGGCAAGTGTAAAAAGTATTGTGAAGACAAAAAAAAAATATTGATGATGGGGGGGATCTACATTGATAACACCTAGAATTCTGTGCTTGTCACTTGACTCATTAAGTGGGGATAGGAAATTTGATTAACTCAATATTTGTAGCTCAGGAGACTTTGAAGGTTTTTAATCTAGCAGTAATACATTAACTTTATTTATAGAGCATCTTCATACAAGTAGTAACTTAAATCCCTTAACTGTGGTTAAGGTTCATAATAGAAACAATAAGATTTTTTTTTAGCTTAAGACTAAATTAAAAAAGTGAGTTTTTACAATAATTTAGAAGTGTAATAGCTATGTTGTGTCTATATATATTTTTTATGTGATTCTTGTCATTAGTATTGGTATGAATGAAATGAGAATGTAATGTGCAGCAATATGCATTACAATAATTGCCCAGTTATGCTGTCTTTGTTTTATGTTTGTGATTGCATACGTTTGAAATGGGCCTAAAATTGCTTAGCATGGCGTATTGGGCAATTATTGTAAATAATAAACAAGATATACATTTGAACAAGTCTATATATTTGAAAAAAGTTAAATTATATCAAGTAGTGATTAAGTTATTTTATGTTCACGTACATTCAATACTAAATTCGTTCAGTTCGTAATTGAATTAATATTTTTTCAAGAAAGAAGGAGCGAAAGAATTATGAACATGAGAACAGTACTCATGACATGACTCATAACTGCACGTCTGTCTATTCAATTTATGGCTACTTATAAGAGGGTTGTAGCCTTTGAAAATATTTGAAAAGAAATCTCCCTTTGGTCAGATCAATTATCATACAGACTCAGCCAAGAGAATCTTGGAAAATTATTTTGGTCTCAGTTCAGTCTATTTGTTTGTTTACGTATGTAATATTCAGGAAAGCTGGGTTACATTAGTGTGAATGTAAATGGGATGATACTGAAAAGAGAATTTGATAGCTAAGAAAAATGATATTTAAAATATTATTTTAAGAGTTTTGATAATCTATTGTTGAGAGATGCTTTGTTCCCTAATCGCAGTAGCTCAAATGTTTGCCTGCATGATATTGGACACCATCTCTTAAAGAATTCTGGAGAATAGCCGTTTACACCATTGTGTCACACAGTACAAGCAAGAGAATTAAAAATAAATAAATAAATAGAATTCTTGTAATAGCATGGTCTAGCTTCTAAATATGAGATTCAAATTATTAAAAACAATTGTCAGATAATAATACTTGTGTATATAATTCTCTACGATGGGCAATATTAGTAACAAATTGGTTTAAGGACAGGGCAAAAAAAGAAAAAAGGTTATCAGATTTATTTTTTGTGCAGACTTTTTTTTATTAAAAAAAAAAAAGATAACTTTTTAGCAATTTTACTTCATTTGAAGCTTAAATATTTAATAATTATAAATGACCTTGCACTTTATCCATACAGATGCACTTTCTGTTTTTAATATAAAACTTTCAGTATTTGGTTTCATCCTGATACATAGGTTATTGTTTGTCTAGTGTTATTAAAAAGTTTTGTGTGTGTGTGTTTGTGTTTTAATCCGGCATTCTAATATAGACCTTTTTTATGATGGAGAAAGAAAACCACAGACTTTTCTGAAAAGTTTCTGAAAACTTCTGGAATTTCTTTGTAAGCATGTGAGCATCTGTCAGTGTCTTTCTCCTGCTCTCTCATGCATCAACACCTTTTGTCACCCCTGCAGTGAAGCCTCTCACCTTTCCACCGTCTGTTCAGCAGCTGCCGATATGAATGGGTGCATAACTATATGGTGTGCCGTCAAATAAATTATTCACCAGAGCCCTTGAATGCCTGTGCATGCGTGTGTGTGTGTATTTGTGTCAGAAAGACTCTGTAGGCGTTTGAGTCCGGTCACAGGATCAATCCATGGAGTGTTTGGGACTATCAGAAAAACTCTCGAGACCCCCTCAATGCCTCATATGTACCTGAGAAGACGGGTGAGTCCTTCAGTGTTACACTGATGCAGTAAAGTTTTTGTAAATATGTTTGAATTATGTTTGATTTACATGGTATTTGCATACTTGTGTGTATTATGTTATGTTACAAATTAAACGGTGCTTGATCGATCTATATATAAAGTCAAATCTCTGATCCAACCAGCATTATTGAGAGTGCTGAGCTAAATGCCTGAAACCCAGTCCTAATGGTGACCATTAGGTCAGGTACTTCTTGCACTTCAGTTGAAAGACATGACATATGATCTCTACCCATGGTAGTTTAGGTTGCTGATATGCATCAGTTTCACTAGACCTGCACAAAGGTTAAAAATTTGCTAAGGTTTTGCAGACAGATGGATTTGTATTGAATAATTTCGTGCTACATCTTTTTGTGGTCTTTTAATCTTTGAAAATGTTTTATTATTCTTAGGTCATCAAAGAAATGTCCTGGCATTGGAGGAAAAGTCGGAAACAGGACCTGTGAGGTTACTTTGACCTAGAATCATGCCTCCAGCCAAATCCCCTTCCAGGGCTAGAGGAGGGAAGCAGAAAGCGGTGACAAGAAAGACAGAAAAAAAAGAATAAATTCCCCCCAAAAAAGGAGGAAAAACAGAATCTCAAATACTCTCAAATAATAATGAAAGTGAGAAAGGAAAAGGTGATACATTTGTTAAGAGGGAAGAGATAGCTGGGAAAGGTAAGAACAAAAAAGAGAAGAAAACTGGGAACAGTGACCAAACCGAGGAACCACCAGAGGAAGAGATAGAGACCTCTAGGCAAATAGCCAAAGCAAGAAAGCAAAATGGCAAAGTCTTACCTGCTAAGGGGACTAACTTACCAGCTGTCAAATCAAAACCTGACCAGAAAAACAATCCAACCAAAACTCCTGCAAAAGTTACGAGAAGGAGAGGTGCTAAAGTAGTAGACACCGAAGAGGACGAATCGGAGAGCGAGAAAGCAGATAGCTCAGAACAAGAGAGTGATGAAGAAGGAAAGGATGACAAGGAGGGGTCAGATTGCATGGAGAACACCTCTGAGACAGACGCAAGTGTATTAATTGGTGAAGAAGAACTGTCAGATGTAGGCAAAGAAACAGAAGGGGAGGAAGGAGACGATGTAGGGGGAAAAACAGGAGAGGAGAAGAAAAGTGAGAGAAAGGACAATTCCGATGTGCCTGCTGAAAGCAGAATCAAAGAAGAACCCGAGAAGGAACCTGTTAGCAGTGCAGAAGAAGACGACTCTGAGGAGGTACTGAGTGATACAGGGCAAGGAGAGACAGCCCGTTCGTCAACGAAACCAGGAACACTAAACCTGACAGTTCATCTCCAGGGGCAGAAAAAGATGTTGAAATCTAAGATACTACAAACGAAGGGGCCTTCTAGAGGAGAGGAGCCTAAAGATGATTCTGTGCCCTCAAAAGGAGTTCATATTAAAGGAATGGCTCTCTCCAAAGGTGGCGCTGCTAAAGGTAAGTCTCAAATTCTACAGTTGGCAAGACGTAGAGGAAAAGGCCAACTCAGGAGATGCTAAATATGCAATTGTGTTCCCAAGGATGGACAAAATTGGCAAGGCTAATGAAGCCACCGTTCCATCTACTAGCACCAGCACAGGTAATGCAGGCACAACAGAGCGTAACCACCAAAGCCTGGTGCTCGTCTGGTACTTCCAGTCAAACCAGACCTTAGCTTACTAAAGTCCATTAAGAAAAACACTCAGGAGAGTAAAAGTGATAAGAATGGCAGCCCAAACTCTCAAGTGATTGAGGGGCAGCCTGAGGTTAAAGCGGACAAAAAAGAGACAATATCAGGAATCAAAGAAGGTACAAGTATACTACAAGCCGCCAAGGGAAAACTTGGGGGATCGCAAGTAAACATCACCAAGTTGTCTATATCTAAACCTTTGCTTAATGGTATAAGTACGGGACAGAGCAAAGAAGTGGAGAGGAATCTAAGGAATTCAGATGTGTCAGCAGAACCTGAGACATGGAGGAATGGAGTGATGCAACCTTCTTATGAGGAGGATGCAGACCGAGAGGTGGCGGAACTGATGGGTGAGGGTCTTTTGCCCTCCGCTATGGAGCTACACTGGGCTCAGACTCAGCAAATGTGTGGTGATCCCCAAGACTGGCTACGTTCGGAAAAACTCCTGCCCCATCAAACGGTGGAGAAGCTTACTAAATGGACAGTGTATCAAGATGATGAACATGCCCACATCATTCCAGTCCATAATGGCAGAGGCCCATGGGAATCTGAAGATCCGACCCAAAATATGCTAGAGGAGAGACTTAACAGCACGCAGGTATGACATTTGCAGAATAATTTCCTGTTGAACTCTTTTGCAATTATGCAAGTAACCTTATTGACATCTACAATGCTTATTGTTTGATTCGAAACAGGAAGCTGGGAAATAGTGTAGGTGTTATCCACATGTCTGCCCACTGGGGGCCCTCAGTGACAGCTCTGCTCTGCTTCCTTTACTTTGTGTCTCAGGTAATGATGCCAGGAAGCAGCCAAGCTGTGAAGGTGGATGAGGTGGAAGATTTGGCACAGCTGGAGTGAGTCATCGCAGCAATCACCTGATGTACACTTCCTTGTGTAGACTGTCAAAAGCCACACTAAAAAGTGAATTATGTGAACAAAACATTAACTGGCACATCAGATGGCATGCTGAGTTTGTCTGAATTGTTTTGAAACAAAGTATGCATCTTATTTCAGAGAGGTGTGTGAGAGTTCTGTTCTGCTGAATTTGAAGAAGTGGTTTCATCGGGATTCAATTTATGTATGCATTACCTTTTCCAGACAATCAAATGTGATCTTCTCTCTCACATTCAGTTGTCTTTTTAACTTTATTAAAACGGTTTATTAAAACCAACAGATGTATATTGGCGATATTCTCCTGTCCATCAACCCCTTCAAGCCTCTCAGCATCTACACTGAGGATCGGAGACAGCAGTACAAGGGTAAAGAGAAGCACAATAATCCACCGTGAGTACTTTCACTTATGAGAATTTTTTTTTATTTGAGAAGTGTTTAACTGTCATGTTGAAAGACTGATTTTTATTGTCCCTGTAGTCATATATATGCCACAGCAGATGCTGCCTTTTGCCAATCTCAGAATACCACCCAAGAGCACTGCATCATCATAAAGTGAGGAGGATTATGGGCGTTTCATATGCATATACACTATTCGTATGCGTTACACATATACGTTTGCATATACATACATAAACACACATCTATGAACCCATATTCATAGAGACATACAGTACACATACATATACAGTTGTGCTCATACATTTACATGCCCCTTGCAGAATATGCAAAATGTTAATAATTAAAAAAAATAAGAGGGATCATGAAAATTGCATGTTATTGTTTGTTTAATACTAAAGTTTACATACCCTAGAATCTTAATACTGTGTCGTTTCCTGGATGATCCACAACTGCTTTTCTGTTTTGTGATAGTTGTTCATGAGTCCCTCGTTGGTCCTGAGCAGTTCAACTGCCTGCTGTTCTTCAGAAAAATCCTCCAGCTCCTGCATATTCTTTGGTTTTCCAACATTTTCTGCATATTTGAACCCTTTCCAACAGTGACTGTATGATTTTGAGATCCATCTTTTCACATGGAGGACAGTTGGGGGACTCATACATACTGTAACTATTATATAAGGTGAAAACATTTAGTGATGCTCAAGAAGGCAACACAATGCATTAAGAGCTGGGGGAGAAGGCAACACAATGCATTGAGAGCTGAGAAATTTTTTGAATTGGATGATCAGAGTAAATTGTACTTATTTTGTCTTCTGGGAAACATTTAAGTATTTATGTAGCTTCTTAAGAGCAGTACCAAATGAAAAAAATATTATCTTTAAACAAAATAAGAAAAATTTGTTACAGTTCCTGTTACAGTCATACATACTCATACAGTCACTGTTGGAAAGGGTTCAAATATGCAGAAGATGCTGGAAAACCAAAGATTATGCAGGAGCTGGAGGATATTTCTAAAGAACAGCAGGCAGTTGAACTGCTCAGGACCAACGAGGGACTCATGAACAACTATCACAACACAGAAAAACAGTCGTGGATCATCCAGGAAACAATACAGATCATTAAGATTCAAGGGTATGTAAACTTTTGAACTGGGTCATTTTTATAAATTAATGTATTATTTTGTCTTGTGGAGAATATATAAACATCTGTTATGTGAAATAGCTTATCAAGGAAAGTATTAAATAAACAATAACATGCAATTTTCATGATTCCTTCTTATTTTGTTAACATTATTAACATTTAACATATTCTGCAAGTGGCATGCAAATTTATGAGCACAACTGTATAATGACTGTACATAATCAATTACATGTATACAGTATATACACAAATATTCCTACAATATATATTATACATTGGAATGAATGTGAATGTCTCAACAGTGGACAAAGTGGATAAGGCAAGACAGAGGCTGCCAAGCTCATTGTCCATTACCTGAGTTCCATGTATCAAGGCAGAAATGATAAATTACGTCAGGTAAATCAATTTATCAAGACATAAGGAAAATTAAGACATAATTGCACAACTCAAAAAGATAATCTCCCTCTCATCAGCCAATGGATGTTTTACCCATTCTTGAGAGCTTTGGTAATGCCAAGACCATACTGAACAACAACTCTAGCCGATTTGGAAAGTACCTACACATCCACATACGCCAGTAAGTGTACTGCATGTTGATTTAAGGGGTAGTGAACATTAAATGAGCATGATATGATCTCCCTTTATTTATTTTTTTAGTGGTGTTGTTGTTGGGACATCTTTGTCAAAATATCTCCTTGAAAAATCAAGAATCGTCTTCCAGGTTAGATGTTTATTCATTAGCTTGCACCTTAGTACACCTGCAAGGAATTGAATGAAACTATGTTCCTTTAGGCTAAGGAGGAGAGAAACTACTATGTGTTTTATGAACTGTTGGCTGGGATGAATGATTGGGACAAGCAGGATCTTTAACTGCAAGGAGCTGAAACTTACTTCTACCTCAACCAGGTAAAATAAAAGCCACTTAAAAGCCTATTAGTTTATACTATTTGTCTAATATTACCGTTTTAAATGCTTTTAAGGGCAGGGCTTGTGAGCTACAAGGGAAGCATGACAAGCAAGACTTCCTGCTTTTGGTCCACTGCTTGGAGACCATTGGTTTACATGCAGATCAACTTGCAACCATTTGGGCCATTCTGTCATCGATCCTGCAGCTGGGCAACATTTGCTTCAGCTCCTATGAGGTGTGGATGCCTGGATTACCCCTTTTAAGGACAGCTTTAGCTTCTAGGAACTTTAAAAATGTGTATGCTTTAAGCTGTGTGTGTTTGTACCCCCACAAAATTAGAGTGAATCGTTTGAGGTTGCCCGTATTTTTAGTGAAGCCGAAGCTCGGAGAGTGGGAAACCTCTTGCAGGTGTCTGCCGAGGCCTTACAGACGGTCATCACACACCGGGTGACTGTGAGCAACTCATATACACACTTACCCAAATACACATTTCTTTCCATGCCCTCGGATTTAAATGAATATTTGGGGTTCAATACAACTTAAACTTAGTCATTTGTTTTCACATGAAACAACTTATGATAGGATCTACTGTCCTCTATCTGTGGAAAGTGCCATTGAATCCAGGTTAGAAATTCCAGGCAATAAAACGTAATTGAAATGATTAGATTCTATAACGTATTACATACATTAACCCGTAATAGAGCTGATGAATACCGACAAATTGCTCTTGATTCAGAGATGCCATTGCCAAGATGCTGTACTCCGTGCTGTTTGACTGGATTCTTGAACGCATCAATGAGTGGTTGATTCCCAAAGAGATGGACAGCACCGTTGGAATTGTTGATATATAAGGCTTTGAGGTACCCTGTCCCTCATTATGACCTTAAAGTGACAGTTATACAGTTACATTTCTTGTTGATTGTCTTTTTACGTTTACATCTGAATCATATATATACCAGTCATTCTTGAGAAGTGGGACAAAACAGGGTGCAAAATTGAAAAAATAAAACCTTGTACTCAGAAAAATGAAACTACATTTATGTATCTTGTACTAAGCTACTGAGCTATGCTTTGATACAACCTCCCAACTTTTCTCTTTTTTAACAAAATGTGCTTTTTT
>NW_015542322.1:0-11604 GCF_001515605.1 Sinocyclocheilus anshuiensis | reverse complement strand
TTATAAAGCTTTTATTCAAGAGTCACATTTAAGTATTTTGATATATCATTGGAACACAAAATCTTATGGTGGTGACATCTGACGGTGTTGACAAATTTGGCATTTCTTTCACAAAACCAATGGAGTTCATGTAGTAGCCATTTTCTTTTTTTCTGTTGATGCTAGATGCTAATGGAACCTGCTTCAGGAGAATAAAATTATCTAAATATTTCAAATAATTTCCTCAGAAATTGGAAGATGGTGTTGACATATCATGGCTGTGACACAGGAAATATTAACATTAGGATTTAAAATATTCTAAAACTTAGCAGAGCCTGTCTGACACTGATGTACTCTGCAGAGGTGAACTGTGGCAAGGGGGTCCTTTAGAGTGACAGCTGCCCCTGATATTCCCTGATTTTATTACATTTTATTGAATGTCTGACAGTGTTGACAAAAAGTGGGGACGCAACTTTAAAATCTTATGAAACATAGATGTGTCATTAAAAAAACAACCTTGCTTTGATAGGAGATATTATTAAGTGTTGCTTTTGATAAAACAAGCTCATCATTAAAAAAACATTTTTATCCATTTTATTGCATATGAATGATTGAACCCTTCTCTGTGGACACACTGTTTTAGATGTAGTGAGAGGACATTAAGAAACACAGATTTGGTATAATAATGAGAAAATTAATTTGAAGGTGATAATTGTGTTAAATACATTCTATTATTAATCCCTCATGACATTTAAAATTGAAAATATTTTTATTTTTTAAAGCTAATAGCAGTTACCATTGCTGGACCTGTTTTGTCCCACGTCTGAAGAATGACTGATTTACGCAAAGTGTCACTGAATTCCCACTTGTTAAGCCTCTTTAAATATAGCAAGTCTGTGGGAGAGAACTGAACAAATGTGCATTACAGAACCTGAGTGTGAACAGTTTCGAGCAGCTGTGTGTAAACTTTGTCAATGAGCAGCTGCAACAATTTGTGAACAAAGCCTTAGTGGCCCAAGAGCAGGTCAGTGTGTGTCCTCAGCCATCATATTGACAATTTATTCTCACAATTTTCCTAGTGTAGAGGCCTATTATGAAAATATTAACACCTTGAGGAGACTCTTTACCATTTGGACTTGATGGGAACATGTTTATTAATCTATATCTTCCAATTCCAATGGGACCAGCAATTGTAATTCTTGAGATACCATACCATAAATGTGGCTTCTCGGATACGTTTTTTTTTTGGCCTGGAAATAATTAATACTTTAGGGGACTGAAAAAATAAATAAAACAAGTGGTTGGCTTTATGTGTTTTTTGTTAGGAGGAATACAGCGCAGAGCAGACCTCGTGGTATCCAATAATTCTGGAAGACTCTAATGGCTGTCTGGATCTCATCTCAGCACGGCCATGTGAAATCCTTCGCATCCTGGATGACCAGACTTGCCTTCCTCAAGTAACTTCCCATTTCAGCTTTAAACCAGACATTTGAGTGAATTTAAAGTCAACATTCTTTTGAATAATCTTATATTGCAGCTCATTTATGGATTTGGAAGTCTTCTTCTACTTTAATGTGATGTTTAAATATCATAAAACTTGAATTTCCACCAATATGACCTAGTGTTGATTCAAATGCAAATTATACTACAATGGATTTATGGGCTGCCTTTGTCTTTTTTGCCTTTCTCTTTTCTTTGGCTCTCTCCTTCTTTTTCGTCCCAGGCTACAGACCACATGTTCTTGCAGAAATGTCACTATCACCATGGCAACAGTCCCTACTACACCAAGCCCAAAATTCCTCTGCCAGTGTTCACAATATATCACTATGCAGGGGCTGTCACGTACCAGGCAAGCCTGATCTGAGCGTTCACAAAATGTTTTATTCATGAAAGATGATTGTTCTGACAGCTTACCCAAGAATCGTTTGATTTCCATGGCTAAAATACTTTTTTGGCAAACATTTTGGCTAAAATTACATTTTTTTCCCCTTGCAAGGTGCACAACTTTCTAAATAAAAATCACGACCAGTTTCGCCCAGAAGTATTAGAGCTTTTTGCCCGCAGTCGTTTACAGATAAATTCATCTCATGTTCATGGAAGCTCACTTCAGACTCTCCTCAGTGATTTGTGATGTGTCTAGATTGCAAAGAAACACAATAATGTGTCCACTATTATATATTCATGAGACTGTCAACACACCCAGACAAAACAAAAGAGTTAGCAACAACCCATATCATTTATGCAAGCTTTAGGTCTCATTAAGTTTTGAAGGACCAATGTTTGGTAACAAATACCTGTAACAAGTAATTGGAGTGTGTTTTCTTGTCTGTGTAGATGGTGTCGGGTCTCTTCCGGAAGGTTCAAGAGCGTTACGTCCAACAGAAAGAGCTAGGAAGAGCAAGGGGTTACCGGAACCAAATGTCAACAGCTGCTCATTTCCAGCAGTCACTTATAGAGCTCACCACTCGTTTGGAGAGGTCAACAAATGTCACAGTTTTTTTATTCTGCTATATTTTGTATAAATGGACTGCTTTGTGTTTTATACACAGGGCATTTGGTATTGCCATTTGGTGTATATAGTAGGCTAGATATGTATAGATAATTTAATTCTGTTTTTTTTTTAGGTGTAAAACTACATTTATACGATGCTTTAAGCCAAACTATGTTAAGGTAATTTCAGCTGACACTATTTGTAATTTACATATAGTCTCTCTGGTTGTGAACAATTATGTTTAGAGTAAGCAAGCACAAATGTATTGGTGGACCTCACTTTGGTGTTTTTGTGTGGTTTCAGCTTCCAGGCATATTTGATGTAGATTACATTACCACACAGCTTAGGCATGGAGGGATACTGGGGACCATTCACATACGAAAAGAAGGATTTCCTATTTGCATTCATTTCGCTCTGTTCATGGAGAGGTAACACACTACAGCAGAAACTAGGACATTCAAATACATTATTAGTGGTATAACAATCATACATTGTTTTCATAAGTGTGTGTGTGTGTGTGTGTTTGTATGCGTGTGCGTGTGTGTTTGTAATTATATCTATTCCATGCCTGAAAATAAAATTTTTATTTTTATGTATAAATTTTTATTGATATTTTATTGTCCTCCTTTTTTATTTATTTATGCACACACACACACACTAAAAATCACGGACAATTCATGTAATTCCATTGGTCAAAATGTGCATGGAGAAAAAAAAAATATATATAAAAAAATATATATATATACATATATACATATATATATATATATATATGTGTGTGTGTGTGTGTGTGTGACCCTGGACCACAAAACCAGTCATAAGGGTCAATTTTTCTAAATCTTATCTGAAAGCTGAATAAATAAGCTTTGCATTGATGCATTGCATACACACACACATATACATATATATATATATATATATATATATATATACATACACACACACACACACCTATACTAACAATCATGGAAAATTCATGTAATTCCATTGGTCAAAATTGTGTGTGAACCCTGAGTATAAGTACATCATAAAATCTCCACTATCTTTATAGTTGAGTTTCAACCACATTTTTCTAGCACTTTTTATGTCTAATTTCAGGTATGGTGTATTATTGGCCCAGAGACCTGCACACCAGTCTTGTAAAGAGCAAGTAGTGCCTTTACTGGAGACTACAGGAGCAGAGGAAGGCCAGTACCAACTAGGACTCACTAAAGTACAGTAACATAACTCTTTACCACAGCCTGGGTTATTTGACTCATTCATTTACTACATTAACACTAAAGATCCCACCCTCTAATGATTTCCTTTAATGTGAACACACACAGGTGTTTATGAAGGAGAGTCTGTATCAGCGGGTGGAGGAAAAATGGAGTAGCACCCAAACATGGGCTGCAGTCACCATCCAGAGGAACATTCGCGGCTTCATCTGCCGGAGAAACTTCCGTTTCTTTAAACAGAAGGCTATCGTCATTCAGTCCCACATCAGGGGCCACCAGGCTCGGTATGTGCAGCGATTTCATATTTGATAAACCTTGAGAGCATGATAAAAACAGAAGAGAATCGAATGTGATTCTGAATGTGAAGCAGTGGCGCACTCTTTCTGTTACAGGAAGTACTACAAGAAATTAAAGCAGGCCTTCACTCAGTTCAGGGCAGCTATGATGATCACCAGAGACACCATCAAGAAACGTCATTGGAGGGTGAGAGCTTTCATTTCTCCCCTTATATCTAGCTCTTTCAATCCTTTGCCCCGTGTGCCTGTGGCTTCTTCTTGGCTTAATTTGCATATATATAAATTCTCACACTTCATTATATTAGCTGTTTACCTATATGGTCCATTGCTAGGTAACTAAGGCCATGTTATTAATATGTGAAAGCTAATATGAAGCAATAAATTCCAGCCTCACTCCTCCCATTCTAAATAATGGATTGTTATAGTAATCATTATATTAATTCATGCCAAACGCTTTTATATTTTATCTAATGCAATGACAGTCAAATACATTTTCAAGTTAGTCATACAAGCCACTGAATATTGATTACTGTTTCCTTACATTACATGTAAGGTCATAGTGTGAACTTGCATCAGAAATCATGAGACTTATAATATATTTTACTCTTTGGAAGGACTTTGGGCCGTTTGTGTGCTGAGTGAATTTATGAGATTGTGAAATTCAATCTATGGCTCTAAAAAAATGGCACCCATTGTTTCCTATTATTCAACCTCTATAAGAAAACGAAATACAATTTCATTTCAAATTAAATAAAAAGCATGGTGGTTTTCATAAAAATTTTTTGTTATCAATTTCTTGTAAAAAAAAAAAACAATACACAATGCAAAAAAAAAAAATCAATTTTAATGCAGTTATGTTTATTCTCTGATTCATGTGGCGTGTTTGGTCTCTCTAGTGCGTCATGGGCTGTTTAAGAGTGTGTACACATGTAAGAAATGTCAGAGTTAGGTGAGGTGAGCTCCACCTGCCCGCCTGCCTGCCCTTTCTCTCTCATTCCTGCAAAGACCCACCTAAGCACCACTTCTCTTGTGTTTGGATTTCAACTCATTTCATCAGTTAAAGAGCACTTTTCATGGGGACGGCTACGTTTGTTTTAATATCATCCTAGGTAGGTAGTGTTTAATATTTATCCATATTACACATGCTAATAGCAAACAGACAGATTAATGATACAGAGAGAAATTAGGGCGGAAAATAAGAAATAGATTGTATCAGTTATGTAAGACAGTGTTTCCCAACCTTTACATGGGCCGTGAGCGACTGAGCGGAGCGCACACATGCATAGAGCGGGATAATACGCAGAGCGTCACACCACGTGAAAGTGAATCCTGAGCGGTGAACTCATTTTCGGCAGCCGGAATTTCAGTGCATCTGTAATTGTTGGCGACATCAGAAATTGATATTATATAATAGCTGCTTTTATGAACATTTTAGCAATTTCAAAATATTTAAAAAAAGATTTTTTACACGGCACCCCTGCTCTCAACAGACGGCACCCCGGTTGGGAAACACTGATGTAAGACTTTAAGGTTTGTTGAATGTGGTGTAATGTGTTAGAAAAAGCTTTTAAATTCTAAAAGGTTCTGGCTTTTTTGGGGGGGGGTGGATTTACACTACCAGTCAAAAGTGTTATACTTAAAAAATGTTATTCTTATAATGATATACGTACACATTCTTTATTATTACTGTTTTCAATATTGTAGAATAATATTAAAGTTTTTTAAAGTATTACATAACACAAATGGAAATATGGGAATCATGTTCAAATGTTTTCGAGATTCCTCAAAATCTAGATGGTTACTCTGGACGCTCTCTCAGCCTTCATGAGGTGCATCATGGGATGATTTTAAATGGTTCCCTTGTATGCCCTAGTAAAAAAGTAATATATCTAAAATACATTTATTTCATACTTAGTTCAACTCTATTAACATATTTACTGACATATCTTAAAAGTAGGCCATCATCTGTCAGTGCTATTATTGAATGTTTGATCGGTTTCCATCTATATAATGACTATGAAATTAGAGCTGTTCCTGCATTAAAGGTTGTTCATGGCACACTGTTCTGAGGTTACTCAACTACACTTTAATGGGATATGTTTAAATGCTCATTATATTGATGATCACATCTATTGCTCTTTTTGCTGTATAATATTATATTATAATATTATTACTATTTAAAATGTCTACTTAATACATAGTGCAGTTGCATTTATAATCTCATCTTTTGCCACAATAACACAAGGAAATTTGATTAATAATATTAAGTACTATTACAATTCATGAAACTATTCACTTACCTCTGTACCTGTTTAAATGACCACATCCATACATTTATAGCATATGTGTTCGTTTATGTTTTTTTTTCTTCTCTCCTTTTCTTCTCCTGTATGTGTGTATATATCTGTCACTGCTCTCAGCTGTTGTGTAGGTCATTACATCAAGTTGTTGCTGTTAATCTGTTTCATTCTGCTCAATAATAATAATAATAATAATAAACATATTTACTGGCAGATAACTTGAGACTTACTGATATAAAAATTATAATTAAACTTTATTTGGGGTACTACTTGTACACAATGCACATTTCTTAATATTAAGTCTAAAATGTGTTTTAATGTCACTTTTGATGATGATTGTATGATTTTTGAATAATATTGGTCTTTAAATGCAAAATATTTAAAGTGTACCTGAAGTATACTTGCAATAGTTTCACTTTAGCACAATCAAATATACTAAGTAATTGGACTTCAGCACTACTTCTGCACAATTAAAGTGCATTAAGTACACAATTAGTTGTTCCAATTTAGCAGACTTTAAGTATACCAGTTTAGTATACTAAACGTACAATTGCAGGGTATTTTATTAAGTACATAAATATGTAAATGTGTATGTAGTATACTTAGCATGAAATAAATGTATTTCAAATACATTTAAGTATATTTATTTTTCTGGACATTTAATGACTGCTTTTCCCTCAGGTCTGTTAAAAAGAATATGAATAAAAATGTTAGTTTTGTAAACAAATTCATTCAAATACAAATTTATATTTATGAACAAAAATATGTTAATCAGAAACTTAATCAGTCTAAACTTTTGACTGGTAGTGAGTTATATTTAAATGATCCACTAAGTTATATAACCTGCTGCTTTCAGTTCTGTTTCCTTGTTACCCCTCATTGTTCTATACAGTTTGGACTATGTCCTCACTCTGCTGTCAAATCACTTTGTAGTAATTGTTATGCATTTGTGGTAAGACTGGTTTGTGACGTGATTCTCATTCAGTGGGTTTAACAGCTTTGTGTATATTTTGTATGATAGTATTTTTGCTTGTCCAATAAAGAATAAAAAATTTTTGCTTGTCCAATAAAGAAGAAAAATTAAATTGTTTAATATAAAAATAGTTCACTGGAACAGGCAAACACCAGGTATCTGGTGGCCATACTCCAGAATACTCTCAGATTTGTTTCTACAGTATGTAAAAATCAATAGGCTTATTTTCTGCACTCTGTTTTCTGGCAACAATGATACACAGAACAGAAAAGGCCAATCAAACACAATGATAATACTAAATGATAAGATAAAAAATGGGTTTGGTGACTCAAATTTCATGTAATTCTTTTGTTTGGGGAGGAGCGAGTCAAGGGAGGGTCTTCCTAGGATATAAAAGAAGGCCAGCTGCTAAGAATAGTCCTGTTTACTTTTGCATACGATGCCGTGGACAGGTAATAGAATAAATGAGTGGAATAGCTTTACAAAATAAATGTCCAATGGTTCAGTCAAGAAGGAATGAAACACTACAATATGCAAATGATTTTTTAATCATTTTTTAAAAAGTTTTTTTTTTTTTACGTTAGATTGTGTTTTTGATTGTATTTTGATTTGATCAGGAACATACTGATAGAACAAGAGTGAAGCAAGCAGCAAAACCTACATCTGCCTCTTCAGAGATGGTGAGACACTCTGAATCTTTTCATTTTTATAGATTTTTTATTTTCTTTTGTTTTGACTTGTGTGCTCAAGGTCTCTGAGCATCTGATTTTTATGGACTTGGACATAATTTAACCGGTCACTTCAGAGTTAAACGTTAATTTTGAACAACACAAAAGAATGAAATACTATATTTTACCTGAAGGATGTGGGAATATTGGAGATCCCGGCAGACCTGTCGGCCAGATTACGCAGTGCAGCAGGTGAGTTCCTTGATACTTGATAACCAATTAAAAGTGCTGAGATTACACTTTAAACTGAAGTATAAATACTGTGTAATTTTACTCAATTAAAAATCTAAGTAATAGGTCAAACACACTTGAGTGAAAGTACTATAAAAGGGTTTCCATATTTATTTGTAAAAGTGCTTAAAAGTGAAATGGGAACTTTTTTCTTAGCTTTTCAAAATTGACAGATAAAATCAAGAGACGGTGGACTTTTTTTTTGTCATCAAAGTAACTTTGATTAACAGCAACTTGTTCACAATTTTTTTTCAATGGTTTGGCCATGTGAAACTGTTAAACTGAACTCAAGATCCTCAACGGTGTTTTTAATTCACCAGCAGCTGATTTTGTTTAAATTTGACAAAACTCTACAGTTCAAAAAAGTCTGTAATGCTCACCAAAGCTGCTTTTATTTAATCACAATTACAGTAAAACAGTACAACTATGAAATATTATTACAGTTGAAAATAACCGTTTTCTATTTTAAAATGTAACTTATTACTGTGATGCAAAGCTGAATTTTCAGCATCATTACTCCAGCCTTCAGTTTCACATGATCCTTAAGAAAAAATTAAAATGTGCTGATTTGCTGCTCAAGAAACATTTATTATTATTATTATCAATGATGAAAATACTGTGTAATTTTACTCACTTAAAAATCTAAGTAATAGGTCAAACACACTTGAGT
Organism: Sinocyclocheilus anshuiensis; assembly: GCF_001515605.1. Taxonomy (NCBI): domain Eukaryota; kingdom Metazoa; phylum Chordata; class Actinopteri; order Cypriniformes; family Cyprinidae; genus Sinocyclocheilus; species Sinocyclocheilus anshuiensis. The sequence goes on along the minus strand of NW_015542322.1, from coordinate 2,719 downwards.
GAAAGTACTATAAAAGGGTTTCCATATTTATTTGTAAAAGTGCTTAAAAGTGAAATGTGAACTTTTTTCTTAGCTTTTCAAAATTGACAGATAAAATCAAGAGACAGTGGACTTTTTTTTTGTCATCAAAGTAACTTTGATTAACAGCAACCACACATTGCATTACACCAAATACACCAAATAATGTTCTTTTTAGCAACGTCATATGACCCATATGAAGTAATTGTATTGCTTTGGGTAAAAACTGTGCCCATATTTGTATTCACATTTACAATGATGGCTTTCAGGACGTCCTCAAGGGTCAGGAGCAACAGAAGTAGCTCTGCCACAGGTCAAAGCAGACCACAACCTCTCATTGCCCCAAGACATTGACAGACACCCTTTCTCCCAATATGCCAAAACAGTCCTGAAGGTAGAACTTAAAAAACGTCCTACCTAGTTTTGTGGTCTTCCGCTTCACAAGCAATTTCCATACCTGTGAATCGATTTCATCCATTTTTTACAGCAGTTATCTGTTTTCCTTTCCATTAGGATGGATGGTGCCACCCGCAGGGTTTTCCGCTTCAGAAGCCTCTGACGTCTCTGGATCCTGATGATGCCCGCACAGCTCTAGAAATCTACAAACTGGTCAGTACAGAACCTAAAAACATAGTGACGTGTTTTGCGTAAATGGATATTTTACAACAGAAATTCGAAAAAAAAAAACATTTTTTTTTACTGAAATGTTGGGTATGAAATCTTGGATTTTGAATGAATCCTTCCTCATCTACGTTCTCCTTTAGATCCTGCGTTTCACAGGTGACTCTGATCTGACAGGATGGCAGGAACAGATCTTAGGGAACTATATTGTGGAGAAGAGCCAATTACGGCCCAGCATCAGAGATGAGATTCTAGCACAACTGGTGTACCGCACTTGGGATGGGGATAATGAAGAGAGTGCCCTGCGGGGCTGGTTGCTCCTGGCCTGCTGTCTGAGTGCCTTCACACCCTCTCCTGCCTTGGAGAAACCCCTGCTCAAGTACGTCTTTAGTTATAGTATTACAAACTTAAAAGAGGGGTCTTTAGAACAGGAAGAGAGTGGACTGATATAACATTGCCATTGGGCAATTATTCCATTTTTAATTTTCTAAATAAACTATACAGATTATTAAATTGCATATTGATCAATAGATAAATAAGGCCGGATAGTGTTTCTGTACAGCTATTGGTTGTCTTCAGAATTAAAAATAATATTTATTATGATTGTCAGGTATGTGTCCGACCGAGGTCCAGGGGAGTATCGCTCTCTGTGCCAGCACAAGCTCCTCACATCCCTCCAGCTCCCCTCCCCTGCCTGCAGACGACACCCTCCGAATCAACTCGAGTGGACAGCAAATCAGAGAAAAGGAAAGATGGTGGTGGAAGTTAAAACTTTCAATGGTGAGGGCTGTAGCTTTCTTAGAAAACTGAGCTGATGAGCTGTACCTGATTATCAGCAAAAAATATTGGATTCCCAGTTTCACTGTTCATTCCAGGAGAATCAATTATTCTTAATATGTTGGAGTATAAATGTTTTATTAAAGTATGGTGTTTATTTGATGTTGACCTTTTTTTATTTTTCAGAGGAAAGGTTAACTTTGGAGGTGGAGTCTTGGACCACAGGAGAACAGTTGACCTCTTGGCTTCTTAGCTACAGGTAGCTAATAGATAAATATGTCTGTTTTTGTGGATGAATCTTGCAAAAAAAAAAAAAATCATCCAGGTTATATTTATCTTAAAATATTTTTAACATGAAAAAAAATCTTGTTCATGAAAATTGGGCAAGTTTTTTTCATTTCTATAATGCAACAAAATTATATGTATGTCTGTATGTATTTATTTATTTAAAATAGCATTAATAAAAGTTCCTTTCTGTCCTAAAACTCATAAATAAAGCTTTAAAAAAATAATAATAATAAAAGTTCCTTTCTAGCTTTCTAGGTTATTTTGTGACATATTTGACCCCAAAATCTAAAGAAAAAAGGAAAAATATTTATACTATTTAAATTAAATGATTATATATTAAATCATTATGTTTTATATATATATATATATATATATATATATATAAAACACAGTGATTTGATATATAGATATATATATATATATTCTCCATGTAAAACTGTATGTGAACCTAAAATCAAGATGCTGAAAGGCATTCCTTGACTTTTTTAAATTAATCAGTAGCTGATTTTGTTGACATTTGAATATACACCACTGTTCAAAAGTTTGGGATTAGTAAGATTGTTTAATATTTAATATCATTACGTTAACTAAATTATAATGTACTATAAAAATGTTATATGTTTAATAATTACTCAGGGTTCCCACGCTTCTTGAAAGTACTTGAAAGTACTTGAATTTCAGACATATGGATTCAAGGCCTGGAAAGTACTTGAAAACAAACATAGGTCCTTGAAAGTGCTTGAATTAAATTTGAAATAAATTTTGTTTATGGCGCTATTTCAAAAATTGTCCTATATGTTCTGTCAAAGAACGAAACGGCACTAATGATTGGGGGTGGAGATGGGGTAACGCGGAAAAAAACTTAGCGTGTGTGTTGATGCGCAGCCTAGAGCCCTGAGCGGGAGTTTTCTTAAGCCCGCTCCAGCTGAATTTCTGACTATTACCGCCTGCTCCCACAACGTGTGTGTCCCGCTCCCGCGAACATTCTAATATTGTATATACTATGGGCTTACAT
>NW_015542321.1:1557-1808 GCF_001515605.1 Sinocyclocheilus anshuiensis | reverse complement strand
AGAGACTTTTAAAATACTTGACCTTTTCTTGTTTTTATTATTTTCTTGTTATTTGTCAACTGTGTGCACAGCTTTGAAGGGTGTACAGTTGTGATTTATGTGTATGTGCTTTAGTTGTGTGTGTGTGTGTGTGTGTGTGTGTGTGTGCGCGTGAGAGTGTGCGTGTGAGTGTGAGACTGTGTGTCTGTGTGTGTGAGACTGTGTGTCTGTGTGTGAGTGTGTGTGTGAGTGAGTGTGTGTGAGTGGGAGAG
>NW_015542321.1:707-1108 GCF_001515605.1 Sinocyclocheilus anshuiensis | reverse complement strand
TGTGTATGTGTGTGTGTGTGTGTGTGTGTGTGTGTGAGTAAATCCTTAAAAATAATGAAGTAAAATAAAATTCTAAATATAAAATAAATTGTTATTTTAGGAAATAAATATTTCATATGTTGTTATGTTCTGGTCAGATGAAACGACACAGTATCACGTTTGAATTTGTTGGAAATGTGTGGCACATAAAGCATCCATGACTCACATCACGTCTGAATTAACGCCGCAGCGCTCGAGAGCTTCAGCTTTGTGCTCCAGTGTTCAGTAAGTGCTCTGAATGGAGTGTGTGTGTGTGTTAGGGTCATGGTCAGGGCCTTGTGCCGGAGGGACACTTGCTGCAGACACACACACACACACACACACACACACACACACACACACACACACACTCACATACACAC
>NW_015542321.1:0-382 GCF_001515605.1 Sinocyclocheilus anshuiensis | reverse complement strand
ACACACTCTCTTACTCCTGTGTGTTAAATTTGTTTTTTATTTGACTTTTATGCGAGTTCTACTTTGCGTTTTAGTGTAATACTTTGTTTTCATTCTTTTGCAGACTTTTGTTTTAATTTTTATTTTAGTATTTTACTTCTAGATTTTAAAAATTTTTTTTACTTTTGTCTTTGCAATATTTTTTATTATCAGTAAAAATTTTGTTCAGTAAGTCAATATAGTGTGCAGCTGATTTTTATGGTGCCTTCTGGGAAGTGAACGGTTTAGTGCACTGGAATATTTTTGACAACAGCACTTGGTTATAGATTGTTTTACCCTATAGGCACAATGTGTGTGTGTGTGTGTGAGCGTATGTGTGAGCGTGTGTGTGAGCGTGTGTGTG
>NW_015542320.1:346512-346663 GCF_001515605.1 Sinocyclocheilus anshuiensis | reverse complement strand
TTCCTATCAACCAATCAGAATTGAGGGATAACTTTTCAGGAAATAATCTGTTTTAGGCTTACAATAAGGGTTAGGTACTTCTACACCCTTGTTAATCAGCTATCATTTCATACTGATTTTAGGAATAAATTATGGGTAGGGTTAGGTTTAG
>NW_015542320.1:340149-344298 GCF_001515605.1 Sinocyclocheilus anshuiensis | reverse complement strand
ATTGGGTTAAGTCTGTATTTTTGGACAGTAATGTTGATCCAGGATCAACAAAAGATGTTGATCCAGGAACATGTCTGTCTTGACAAAATCACGGCGACCATATATATATATATATATATATACATATATATATATATATATACACTGTAAGATTTTATTTTATGTGTATGTTCAAATATTATTTCAATATATACCAGTGGGTTTGGATCAGGTGCTCTCAAAAAAAAAAAAAAAAATTATAAACATTTATTTATACAACCGTTCTTTCTGGTTCTCAAATCTGATTGGCTGAAAGTCTTTTTCAGGTGTGTGATATTCTAATGATAAAAGCACCCCAACCGTTTCACCGTTTGTATCACTCCGCTTGCAGTATTTCCCACATTGAGTGTCATGGCGGACATCCAAAACCATCATAAATTTATAAAAAAAAAATTTTGTCACAGAATTTAGTTTTTTTAGGTGAGACTGTAGCTGTTTAGAATTCAAATATGCAGCTTGTTAATAAAGATAATGTCTATTTTTAAAAAATTGCAAATAATTTATAAAATACAAATATACATGATATTATAAAATATATGACAAATTGGTTTAAGAAGAATGTCAATTTCACATATTTCAATAAATATATGATTCCAGTGCTTACAAGGACATAAATGTGTCAGTTGAGAAAGATCTGAGGGTTAATATTTAAACATATCCCTAATTAGACACATTATTGAAACGAGGCAGAAAAGCAGCAGTAAAGAATCATTCAAGTTTACAAGTGGACTTTTACAGCCAAATGTCGTAAATGCACAGACCAATAGGCTTGGCTTCAGGGTCGCCAGGTTCACCCTTGACCTTAAAGAAAACTCACATATGTTGATGAAGCCATTAGCTCCACGGCCCATCTCTCTGTCTCTGTCTCACAGACAGCTGAAGAAACTGCCCTTGTCTGTCTCGTCTCGTCCTGTACCGATGACCTTGTCCTGCTCGACCTTGACTCTGCCCACTTGTCTTGCCAGTGTGAGTGACATCATCACATGGTTGGATTACAAAGTTTCAGCAGCTGTCGCCCTTAAATCCTTTTAACCTCCTGTCATCCCTCTCTTCCTACTCTTTCTTCCTTCTCTCTTACCTCAAGCGCTTTTGTTGGATTTTGATAGCCGAGATCGGGATGGATGAATGACGGCCTCCCGAACTCGCCTATGAATCTTTTGTTTCTGTTCAGATGAGTTTAAAAACACACACAATCCATTCAGATACAGGTGTGTGTGTGTATGTGTGTGTCCTGTGGTGTCAGTCTCTCAGCTGTGATTACAATGAGGACTGACCCTGGTGTCGTGGTGACAGTAGTGCTCTAATGAACACTAATGAATCAGATGGCTGACAATGCGAGCTCCAGGAATCTTTTGTGTTCATGTCACCTCAGTCATGATGAAGAGGTGTGTGTGTGTTGTGCCTGAAGCTATACGGCCAAATCAGTCTATCAGGAGGTAAAAAAATCATGCATCACACAGGAGTCCAGGAATACATGCCGATTTAGATGATCATTCGCTGGGCTATGCTAAACCTATGCTAATTCTCAGTAATTGCTCTGATGAATCAGTTGGGTTTTGACTTTCTTCTCTTTGTATGTGGCTCTGCAGTGGTTTCCTTTGAGTATTTTGGTATTCCTTTGTTCAGCCTCATTGTTGCATATGTTTCCATCAGTACACTGGATACACTGCATACACTGGCCTGTTGCGGCTGATAAATAGACATTAAAATTCTATTGTATTTAGACATGTGCCGGTATTCGGTAATGCAATATATCACGATAATGAACATGTTGCATGAAATGAGTGATTAGTAAATATTATTATCAAACACTGGCTGAGCAGATATACTTACAGTAATGCTCTGAACAGTTATTTCAGAGGGAAGTGAGTGCATAAATAAAACCTTCGTTTGAGTTGTGTAGACATGTTCAAGGTGGTCACTGAAGCATTTGAGGCCTGGAGGTTGACCTCCTTATGGTAAATGCATTCATCATTGCTAATGACGAGTGTGGTTTGCATATTTGAACAGTTTGCCAGAGCTGGTTAGACAGCATGCAGTTCCTCTGGGTTCTTATGGAAGCATTTTGGTAATTGTTGCAATGACAGATTTGGCATAAAACAATTTGAGTTATTTTAGCTACCTAACTGATTTGGTTGATTCTGGGCTTTTATGTTTCATTGTTATGTAACCAGTAGCACAGTGTTGTATGAGTAACCTCTGTGTGTATCACTGTAGCTTAAAGGCATCACACACACAAGCAATGTTCCCTCTAATTTTTTTTCTTGCTGAGCAAAACTTTTCTCTATTGGGCAGACATTTCGGCCACCTGAGCAAAAACATTCTTTATACCAGAACTGTATAGTGCGGACACAAAAAAGTATGTCACTTTTATGTGCTATTATATTTGATTTGACCCTTGATGTAACTAAATTATGTACATTTTAGGTTACCTGAGAAAATATTTTTACAGTATTATACACTGCCGTTCAAAAGTTTGAAGTTTCTTAGGCTCATCAAGGCTGTATCTATTTGATAAAAAATACTGAATATTATTTCTCAAAATAATATTGTGAAATATTATTGCAATTTAAAATAAGTTTTCTATTTTAATATACTTTAAAATTTAATTTATTCATGTAAAGCAAAGCTGAATTTTCAGTGTCACATGATACTTCAGAAATTCTAAATTAGCATTCTAATATGCTAATTTATCATCAATGTTGGAAACAGTTGTGCTGCTTAATATTTTTTGGGACCAGTGATATTTTTCAGGATTCTTTGATAAATAAAAAGTTAAAAAGAACAGTGTTTATTCAAAATAGAAATTTTGTGTTACAATATACACTACTATTCAAAAGTTTGGGGTCAGTACATTTTTTCTTTTTTATTTATTTTTTTAATTAATACTTTTATTCAGCAAGGATGTGTTAAATGGATAAAAAGTGATAGTAAAGACTTATATTGCTAGAAAAGATTTCTATTTTTAATAAATGCTGTTCTTTTTAACTTTTTATTAGCCTAATCAAAGGATCAAAACGGCACAATAAAAAAGTATTAAGCAGCACAACAGTTTCAACACTGATAATAAATCAGAATATTAGAATGATTTCTGAAGGATCATGTGACACTGAAGACAGGAGTAATAGTGCAGAAAATTCAGCTTTGCTTCACCAGGAATACATTATATTTTAAAGTATATTAAAATAGGAAACCAATATTACAAATTGCAATAGCCCAATAGTTCACAATATTACAGTTTTTTTTCTGTATTTTTGATCAAATAAATACAGCCTTGATGAGCATAAGTGACTGCATTAAAAAACAAGGTCAATTATTTATTAGGTTTATTATATAGGCCTAACATAATATAATATCAAAACAAACTGAAGCATTTAAACTGATAGAAGAGAATAGAAAACAAACTGAAGCATTTAAACAGATTTGCAAGTTAAATATTTTTAAAGGAAAAAAAAAACATGAACGTGAATTCTTCTATAGCTATCTAAACATCCCTATGAAGTACCGTTTGCACAATACACCTGTGTGTGACTGTAAATGTCTCTGAGTTTTGTTACCGTTCTGTGCCCATCATCCGCTATTTCCAGCACTTAATCAAGCCACTCTTCTTTAAAACAGATGATGTTTTATTTAACATGTCCTTGCGTTTGCTCTCGTGTTGAGCTATTTCATCCTCAATCATTAAAGTATTCGATTTCTACAGCGACTCATTTGGCGCACATCACAATCTTTCTATGAAACCTGTAAACCGCATTCACCGGTTCTAACTCTATTGCGACACCAAATCTATAGTGGTTTGCCTGAGCATTGCAATTATTTCACACTTAACTATACTTCAATCGCATGGCTTTCCCAACTTATTTTTGGGGAACACCGCTCATAATACAGAAGCAAAGATCTGTCACTACTCCTGTTACATCACAACTTTAACCCTCATGCAAAAGCTGCGAATAAAGTCTGCTAAATGAATACCGGATCTGATACATACCAGTTTCTGTGATATCTCAGCAATTTCAGTCTTGCACTGAGCAACCTTTTCATTCATTGCGCTCTAAGGAGAAAACATACAAAGTCAAATACAAAGAAGAAAGGCGGGGGGGGGGGTATGGA
>NW_015542320.1:335790-335994 GCF_001515605.1 Sinocyclocheilus anshuiensis | reverse complement strand
CCGAATACCTCAAGCGTGTGACGGAAACCCCTTGCCCCTTGCCATATTGTGATGCCTTGTCCCGGCTGGAGCGACGAGACAAAAACATTAAAACCCAAGAGGCATTTAAAAAAAATAAAATAAAAAACCTTAAAACCCATTATAAACGAGGCATTTGTTGCATCCAGTGGGGACATAATTATGGATTATAATGACTTATACTGT
>NW_015542320.1:322841-335702 GCF_001515605.1 Sinocyclocheilus anshuiensis | reverse complement strand
GTGAGTCAGAACAGCCGGCATTGTAGTCTACTCTACCAGGATCAGGAAACAGTCCTCCATAAAATGTGCTGGACACATCGGAATATCTGGGTTGAACTGATCTGGAACAGTGTTGGCCTAGAGTGAGCGGAGGCCGGCGGCTAGATTGAGCGGAGGCCGGCTTGAGTGAGTGGCGGCGGGCGGGTTTGAGACTTTAGTCTTTGCAACTTTACAGATCTTCTTTATGCACCAAGAGCTTGTAATGCTTCAAAGAGAAAGTAAAAATTGAAATCGCATCATATGACCCCTTTAAAACACAAGGACGTTTTATTTCACGTCATTGCGTTTGCGTTGGCTCTCGATTTTAGCTATTTCGTCTGCAACCACTAAAGTATTCTGTTTATACAGGGACTCTTGACGCACATCATTCTCTTTCTATGAACCCTGGAAACCGCATTCACCGGTTTTAACTCTATAGCGACATCAAATTTATAGTGGTTTACCCGATCATTGCAATTCTTTCGTTTTTACTAGAATACAATCAAATGCCTTTCCCAACTCATTTTTGCGTGTGCGCAGCACATTATTTCTCCTGTGCGGCCGCTGTGGAAGAAGTGCGCGTTTGCAGCTTAGAGGGAACATTGCATACAAGCTAATGATGCCAGTGCACACCCTACACACTCCCCTCACAGTATGACTTTCACATCCAGTGCCATTCAACAGAGGAACAAAGAAATTAATAAACGAAGCAGAAAGTAAATAATGACACTCATACTCTCTTTGCGTGAGTCAGTGTAATGGTTTGTTTAATGAGGTTAGAATTATGTCCATGAAATAAGTACATGTCACTCTTAGATAAAAGGATTTTTGTTTATATTGGAGTCAGTAAGTTTTTTGTGTTTTTTAAAGTCTCTTAGGCTCACCAATACTGAATTTATTTGATAAAAAAATCATGTAGTAATATTGTGAAATATTATTACAAGTTAAAATAAGTTCTAGTTAAATATATTTTAAAATGTAATGTATTCCTGTGATGGCAAAGCTGAATTTTCAGCAGCCGTTACGCCAGACTTCAGAGTCACATGATCCTTCAGAAATCATTCTAATATTCTGATTTGGTGCTTTCTTCTTCTTTCTAACTATTATCAGTTGTGCTGTTTAATATTGTTTTGGAAACCGTGATCATTTTTATTTGATGAACAACTCATTTGAAATTTTTTTTTTTTTGTAACATTATAAACATTTTACTGTTACTTTTTGACCTTTTATTATTGCATTGTTGCGGAATAAAGGTATTAATTTCTTCAAATAAAGGAAAATCTTACCAGGTCTTACTTCCCGTATTTTACATTTAGATTAACTTTGCTATCATCTACACTGTAAAAAATCAAAAGTTGAGAAAACTTAAAAGTTTAAGGCAACCAGCTTCAGGAGGTTTGAGTTTTCTCAACTTTTTGTTCTATAAACTGAAAACAAGCTGAGAAAACTCAAAAAATCTCCTGAAGCTGGTTGCCTTAAACTTTACATTTTTCTTAACTATTTATTTTTTAAAGTGTAATGCTCACCTAAAATTCATCTTCTAAAAACACATTGTAATTTAATAACACTGTTAAAGGAATAGGCCTAGTTCACCCAAAAATGGAAAATTCTGTCATTAATTGATCACCCTCAAGTTGTTGCATGTGTCGTGGTACTGTCGTGAATGCATGTTGAAGACTGCAACGGAAAAGAAGAAATTGTTGAATAAAGTCGCTATTTTTGTTTTCTTTGTGCACTAAAAGTATTCTTGTAGCTTTAGAAAATTAAAGTTAACTATGTCGTTAACTACCTTTCTGGGCCTTGATTGTGGTAGTTGCTGTATATGCAGGGTCAGAAAGCTCTCCGATTTCATCAAAAATATCTTAATTTGTGTTTCAAAGAAGAACGAAGGTCTTACGGGTTTGGAATGCCTAGAGGGTGAGTAATTAATGACCATTTTAATTTTATGGGTGAACTATCCCTTTAAATTTTATTTTTAGATATTTTTTCATACTGTGTGCATTATAGTGTGAGGTGTTATAACATGAAAATTATTATCAGCTTGATCAAAATTTTTAGTAACGAAGCATCCATACTTGCATTTGTGCTGTTGTAATGACTACCAGCATGTCTGTGACTGGGATTACCTGTGGTGGCCTTGCTCTTGCTTAAATAGATGCTGTTGCCAGGGCCGTTTTAACCATTGGGCTAGGCGGGGCTGAAGCCCCGGGGTATAGTATGTAGTATAGTACAGTAATGTAGTAAATGCAGTATAGTATGTAGTTTATATATTTATGCATGTATGCTACTTTAAAAGGGGTCACTTTTATGCAGCACACATTCCTTACCTTACATTACCATTTTTGTATTTAGTCAATACTGCCCTTTTTCAAAAAAAAAAAAAAAATTCACCTTTTCTTTTATTACAGTAATACGACAGTAACATACATTAATGATATTACATAACTAACTATTACCAAGTTATATATTTAATCAAACAAACAAACAAATATATAAATAAATAAACGGATAGTTTATATATTTACAGAAATAATAGCCTATTGTTTACTAGTCATATATTTAACAAATAAATAAATTGTTGTTCGTAATGTTTCCTTCATTTTTAATCTATTTCCTACATTGCTACAACTCACTAAAAACTATTTGTACTTGTTGTAGTTCTGTAGTAAGTTTTACTTTTTGCATCTGTAATACTTCCTTTTGTAAAAGAAGCACCTCTCTCTGTAACTTGGCATTTTCAAGTTGAATTACATTATTTTCTTTCTCTAATTGTAGTAATTCAAGATGATTTTCGCTGAAATCACTTTTTTGTCTTTTGCTCTTTGGGGGCTCTGAGCGTTGAGCTTGATCTTGTGCCTGAGCTGCTCCATCGCTGACGCGTTTATTAGGCGCGGCAGGCGTGCAGGAACCGGTCCTTTCATCGTCATCATTCGCATCTAGGATAAATATTGTAAGTTCCGCATTATCAAACCAACAATGTCCAGCGCAAAGAAATGTGAAAATGAAATGCAGCTAACATACTTTTTGTGGGACGATGTCGGTGACTCCAGCTGGTCGGCAGTGGAATCGTCGTCGAATGGGTTGCGCAATGGGGTTATCTGTTGCGGAATCATCTGGATAATTTTTTTGTGACAATGAATCTATTTCTCCAGTAGGGGGGCCACCACCAGTGAGAAATGTGTCCCTTCTCTCCTGTGCTGTATCTTTTTTCGCTTTCGCTTTGAGGTTTTTCCAGCAGGCTTTCAGACTATTTACGTCGCGTTTGTCCTTAATCCCCACAGAAGCATTGAAATCAGCGGTTAGCTGGACCCAGGCGTCTTCTTTCTTTTTAATTGTCATGTTATCTGTATTTTTGTCTTCGTTTATCGTCCCATATTGCTCCATTAATTGATATAATAATTTTTTTTCATGGATTGTAAAGTTTGAACTTCTAATACGCTGCGCCCTTTCTGCGAATGATCTGATAGCGGTTAATAACGGCAGTTATTTTATATTTTTTTAAATTTAAAGTTCCATTACTTGCACTAGCCTTTTTGTAGTCACTCAAGTAACATTGTTGCAGTTTAGTGAGGCTACACTGAATCAGAATTAATCGCAAGTGATCACAGGTTAACGTTTTAATCGCAGTTTTGTTAATCTGTGTTTAAAATGAAGTGGTGCAACACAACTCGATTTAAAATAAAACCCAGATCAACAAATCCTTGATTAGCTCTAATCTTGGCTTAATTTAATCCATGTTGGTGCAACCCACCCCTTAAGTACCAAAAGTAAATTTCCTTTTTTATGTCAATGCACTGTTTTATTGTTGTATGTAATACTTGCAATACTTAATAGTATACTTAATTTAACTGTACATAAAAATACACCTTGCTACGTGTACTGTGTTAGGCTAACCGAGACTTGTCATTTGCACTTACATACTGTTGCTCTTTTGTTAGTTTTGATTGCTTCTATTGTCCTCATTTGTAAGTCGCTTTGGATAAAAGCGTCTGCTAAATTACTAAATGTAATGTAAATGTAAATGTAATTGAATAATAAAGAGCTTTTAGAATGTTAAAAACCTATGGGGAAAAAAATATTTAAAAATAATTTAACACCCCTACCCACCCCCACAAAAGCAGGATGGTAGTGATCTCACACAGCTCTACACATCTATGTGTAGCCATTCATCCACATTTGAACAGAGTGGACAGTGAAATCCTGTAAATACAGAGTGATAAGGAAGAAAATAAAAAATCATACCTGCTTTAAGTCTTTCAAATGTAGTGAAGTTAAAGTCATAAGTTCCCAGAAAAAATAATACTCAAGTAAAGTACCGATACTCAAAAAGTGTACTTAAGTACAATACTCAAGTAAATTTACTTAGTTACTGTCCACCTCTACCTATATATATATATATATATATATATATATATATATATATATCATTATTGTGATGGGGGGCCCTGCAGTAAGTCATAGCACCGGGGCCCAGTGCGGTCTTAATGCGGCCCTGGCTGTTGCAGTGTGGTCTGTTGGCACTTGAGGTGGCAAACGCACTGGAGGCAAGTTGTATTTTAAGAGTTCTGTCAGAGTCACCTTGTACTTTAAGTGTCCCTCTGTGCTTTATACAGCAGCTGTTCCTTATAGATCCCCCTCTTTGCTTCACACACGCACAAACACACACACACACACACACACACACACACACAGACACAGACATGGACATCAACGAAACTGATCTGCCACCCTGGGCAATCAGCCAACAGCATCCCCCCCCCGGTACCACCTCAGAAACACACTGACACACACTCTCTCACACACACACACACACACACACAGAAAGACATCACAGCCCAAACCAACAGAACATTCCATTGGGCCAATGTTTAGCTTTAATCCCATAATAAGACCCTCAGCTGTCCAGGAAAAGAAAGAGGACTTTCCGCTGCTGAAGTCAGACACTTCAGTCTTCTCCTCTCTTATGCTCTTCCTTTTCATTCTACCTTTGTTCTCATCTCTTTGTTGTAATTTGGAGCATTTGGCTCTCTCGAGTTGACTGTTGTGCTCTTTTGGTTTAACTCTCTTTCTTTCTGTGCGTCTTGCTCTTTCCTTTACCTCTCATTTGCAGTGACTTATAGAGAGTCATGGATTTGTTCGAGACCACACACAGACATGGATGCTAGACTAGTATAAGCAAATGTCTTGCGTTCCAAGTTAGCATTTAACATATAAGCCTTGTTCTTTGAACAGTCTTTATGCTGCCAACACTGAATATACAGCGTATTGTACGGCACTACAAGCTAATGATATTCTGTGTGCTTTTTGGTCATTGGGTCAGTGTGTCAGGACCTCTTGAAACTCAGGGCACTAATGCATCAGCATGAACTAAAGTACTGAAGAGCAGAGCTAACCATCTTATATGTGTAATCTCTTTAATACAATTATAATCAGCAAACCATCATGACTGAAAACACTATTGTAACTGTGCTTTGGAGAAATGTAGCTAAATAATGCTTACAAAAAGTACTGTGGTGACACTCTGGTACAATGATGTTTTCAGATGGTATGGTAATACCATGTTATTTAATATACCATACTGCCATGGTACATATCCAAAAAACATGATATTACCATGGTAGCATGTTCATAATACTATAAGAGCACTGTTTTTGTGTACCTTTTTTTATTTGTCATTGATGGCATTTGCATTGCAAAACAAGGTAGTGTTGTCTTTAATTAGTAGTGTCTGGCAATGACTAATTTAAAAAAAATGTATATTTAATTGTATTTATTTATTTTCATACCTTATTTTGATTGCTCTAACTCGAACTACAAGTGATGAGGATGCATCCATTTTACCACAAATACTACATTTACTATGGTTATTTACAGCACCACTATTCAAAAGTTTGGGGTCTGATTTTTTTTTGAAAGAAATGATTCAGTAGGGGCACATTTAGTTAATTAAAAGTGACAGTAAAGACATTTATAATCTTACAAAATATTTCTTTTTCAAAATAATGCTGTTCTTTTCAACTTTCCATCAAAGAATATTGATTTATTACAGTTTCCACAAAAAATTGTTAGCACAACAGTTTTTAACATTGAAAATAATAAGAAATATGTCTTTAGCAGCAAATGAATTAGAATGACTTCTAAAGGATTATGTGACACTGAAGACTGGAGTAATGACTGCTGAAAATTCAGCTTTGCCATCACAGGAATAAATTACATTTTGAAATATGATACAATAAAAAAAAGTTATTTCAAATTGTAATATTTCACAGTATTGCTCTTTTTACTGTATTTTTGATCAAGTAAATGCAGCTTTTGTGAGCTGCATTTACTTCTTTCAAAAACACACTAACCCTAAACGGTATTGTGTGTAACCATAAAAGTGTAGTAAATTTTAGTTCTTTAAGGGTAATAGCATATGTTATATCTGCATAACAAGTACACTTGTGTTATCTCATATCAAGTCATTAGTGTTTTTATTGGAGCGTGTGAATGAGCAGTAGTGCAGTCATGGGTCTGAATGAGCACACATTAATGTGTGAGAGACAGCTGCTGTGAATGAACCTCAGTTCAGATAGCAAACACACACAAGACCTCCTGCTTTGCCTGAAGATACGTGTCCATCAATAGAGAGATCACATCTAGAGATTAACCACCACACACCTGTGCAGATAGCACATGCATAAACCACTGTACGTCCCATTCATATTACTCATTGTGTCATTATAAACCTGCAATCAATATATGCATGATATATGCATGCAGCAAATGAGTTTACAGTAGCTCTTAGTTGAAGAGACACAAATGGATTCCCAGACCTGTGTGCTTTAGATCAGTTGCCCATTGTTTTGTGTATTAGTCCAGGTGGTGATGTAGGGATTTAACAGGTTAAAAAGGAATAAAACAGCAGATGGACCCATCTACTGTCTGTAACCTAGATTCTACTGTACTAATCCACAGTCGCACACAATCTCTGACACTCTCTGAAGGAATGTTAAACCGAAACATCGGAAATGTATAAAGTGCAACGGGACATTTTCCAGTGTCACAGCATGCTGTTATCGCTTTGATTAAAGTCGTTGCATTAGCACAGGGGTGGTTGGAGATTAAAGGAGTTTGGTCATGTTTAGAACACAGTGGAAATCCAATCGTGAGAGCTTTCCGTTTGGTAACGTCGCGAGTTTGAAAGCTGGTTATATCTTGTGTTATGCCCTGCCCATGAAAGGAGCAGATGAGTTGGGTGTATCAGCTTTTCATAAATTAGTTAATTAGAAATCCCCTAATTACACAGTGCAAATCCTCCTCTGAATGAGAGAGATTAAATTTGCAGGTTAAAAGCCTAGCTGATCTTAAATGTTGTGTTTAGCATAAGGCTGAAGTGTGCAATTTCTTCTCCCCTAGAAGCACCAAATGGAATTACAGTGATGACAACTTTGCAAACAGGTTTTGTGAACTTTCCCTCATCTTCTATAGGTCGGCTAAACAAGCAGCCCAGCTACAAACACACGCCAGTGGTTGAGCCAGTGTTGCCATGTTGGACTGATAGGAATGCGCATTATTTTATTATTATTTTTAAAGTGTTATTTTAGTATTGTTTATGCACTGTTATAGTTTTTAATAACATTTTGAATTGGCTTTTATTAGTTTTCATTTTAATTTAGTTAATTAGTTAATTTAAATTTGAGTGATTTCGGTATGGGCTTTTGTCTTTTTTCAGCTTTTTAATTGTTAAGTTCATTTTTATTTCACTTAATTTTAGTTCAGTTTTGGTTTTTATTTATTTGCAATTAATAATTTGAGTGTTTCAATGTAAACGTAGTACACGTAGTTTGCACATAGTTGAATTTTTGTTTATTTCAACTTTATTTAATTTACCAAAAATATTTTTACTAGTTGTAGTTTTTGTTAACAATAATAACCCTTTTGTTTAGAATATATATATTTTTTTCACTTTTGCTCTAGTTTGTGGACTAATTTAGCTAATACTTAAGCTTGGGGTTTTGTATTGCAAATATTACTGCTTATTGTGACAAATTGCTAAAATTTAGATTAAATTTGCCAAAAATTTTGACAATTAAACTGCAAAAATATTTTTAAGTGTAAAAAAAGTGTAAAATCACTTTATTTAGGATCAGATAATCTTTTTTTTTTTGCTTAAAGGGGTCATATGATGTTGCTAAAAAGAACATTATGGCCGGAGGGCTAGAGTGAGCAGAGGCTGGTGGGCTTTAGATCGGCGCGGCCGGCGATTTCAACGAAGGAGCGTCCGGAAGGCTTGCGGCAACCACATGTGACGACTCTGGGCTAGACTCCGCTTCGCCCACGGTGAAGGCCGATCCGGCGATCCACAGCGTGAAGTTGTTGTATTTCCTCCGCAACCAGCACGGATGAGCTCCAGGCATGACGAAGCAGATATCGTCCCAATAATGTACAGTATGTGGAAAATAATGTGTTTTTTGAACCTTAAACCGCATAAACACATTTCATTACACCAAATACACAAAATAATTAAATAAATAAATAAATAATTTTTAGCAACATCATATAACCCCTTTAAGGAGACTCATGAGAGTCTTTGGGAGGCTCATATTATATATTTATAATAACAAAACTGATATAATTACAGTAGCTAAATTATATTCTCCTTCTAATTTGTAATATTTCATTCCTTTTTATTATTATTGCGGCTCCTTGGATTTGAACTTAAGTTGCAATAACTTTTCATTCTATATAGTTCATCTCTCTCTTTTAGTTGGTGAGAATATGTTTCCAGCACACGAAATAAACAAGCTATAATTTCCCCTCTATTTGGCAAACTGTTGTCTGTCATGCGTTAATTGTTTGTTTCCCACCAAACTTAACTGACCGTGTTTATGGATTACTAGGCACTGAGAATTAGACAGTCCAGAAGGTCAACCAGGACACCTCGGTCTGTCATGCAGTGTGAAACCAAAAGGTCAAAGCCTTGTCTCTTTCTCCTTGAACATTAAAATATGCTCCATATTGAATCTGATGGTTTGAGAACGCAAGTTACTAGTATAGTCATGAAAATTCACTGCCAATATTGCAGCTTTCTCCTTGTTTGCTCTAAAATGTGTGTACATAGGCCATGCGTATGTCCTTTTTATTGTCTAGACAGTAGGTGGGGAAGTTTATCAACACACACTTAATCCAATTAATCAACCTGTGCTTGTATGTGTCTCTGATGTGAATGAGAGAGTGAAAGAAAGAGTTTTGTGATGGGGAAACCCCTGTTAGATAAATCAATAAGTGAAAGAGGTGCTCTGTGGTCGTAGAGGACCCTGGAGCAGAGCTATTAGGACATCTTCAAAGCACACAGCTAATAAGAGCTTAGTAACAGATAACACAGGCGACATAAAGACCGCTACATTTCTGTAATCTAAAACCCTCAACTTCTCACATACACAGCGATTCATGTATCTGTGTTTGGAGGTCACACAGCCTGGCATCTATTGCCACGCAGTGCAGTAGAAATACCTTTGCTTACTCAGTCTGTTTACTTCTTATTGTTAAGGTAAACACACACTCATAGATTTTTCTGATGCAGTCGAGGTGAAAGCGGGTTGAAGCCTCTCTTGTCTTTGTTTTACGATGTGTCTGATTCTGACATTATAATAATAATGAATTTAATAATTCCTTGCATTTATATAGCACTTTTCTGGGCACTCAAAGCGCTTTACATAGAAGGGGGGAATCTCCTCATCCACCACCAGTGTGCAGCATCCACCTGGATGATGCGACGGCAGCCATATTGCGCCAGAACGCCCACCACACACCAGCTAATTGGCGGAGAGGAGACACAGTGATGAAGCCAATCAGCAGATATGGGGATTGTTAGGAGGCCATGATGGTCAGAGGCCAATGGGCGAATTTGGCCAGGATGCCGGGGTTACACCCCTACTCTTTTTCGAAGGACATCCTGGGATTTTTAATGACCACAGAGAGTCAGGGCCTCGGTTTAACGTCTCATCCGAAAGACGGTGCTTTTTGTCAGTATAGTGTCCCCATCACTATACTGGGGCGTTAGGACCCACACAGACCACAGGGTGAGCACCCCCTGCTGGTCTCACTAACACCTTTTCCAGCAGCAACCTAGTTTTCCCAGGAGGTCTCCCATCCAGGTACTGACCAGGCTCAGCCCTGCTTAGCTTCAGTGGGCGACCAGTCTTGGGCTGCAGGGTGATATGGCTGCTGGCAGCCATTAGAGGTCAAAGGTCACTCAGCCCCTCCTGTGCACCGTGTCACACTGATTCTGAGAGCTCATACACGCATACATGCCTGTCGCAACACACTTTTGAAGCTGTCACTTCTCACACAGTAGGACACACTCATTCGCACCCTCACTTGAACACACAAAAACAGGGACGTTTGCAAAGAATTTTTGGATTGTAGAATTACGAGTGATTTCCAGTGTAGGACTGGGTATCAATAACCTGATTCGATTCAGATTCAATTCCAATTTATCAGGGTGTATTTCAATCCATTTTGCTTACATATAATAGAAATTCTCTTTGTTATCTTTATAAATTATACAGAACAGGCTTTTTGAACTATTCATTAGAAGAACCTGCTCATAAGAGTAATTTGTTTTGTGAATCAAACTACATTGGTCATGCTGTGTATTTTTGATTCACTAGTGGAGCAACTCATAAGAATCATTTGTTTTGTGAATCGGACTACGCTGGTCACGCTGTGCGTTTTTGGAGTTGAATTGAGTAATTTTTAATTTGAATCGGAGTACACTGGCCACAATGTTTGTTTTTGATTCATTAGAGTTTATGCAATGGGCTACACCTATTGTATTTTCACCAAAAAGAACAGATTTATAAGGGTAAATCATTGTGATTTTGTGAATCAATATTAAATATATATTAAATATCAATATATTAAAGTGTTGGAAAAATAAAAAAGAAAGAAGCAAGACAAGAAGTTTTATAATGCCATTCTTCTTATTTTACGAAAAGATATAAGCTAGAGACTTGCATTAGTAGATCACCAGAATGCCCAGTAGCAGAGACCCAGTTAAAACTGGGACATGCCTACACACACACATATACATCCAACATGTAATCTCTATGGGAAAGCTCACATGTATCAAAAATGGTCAGCGATGGCTAAATTTAGGAGTGTGTGGTAAGTAGGTCTCACGGTCTTATCTCTCTCTCTCTGTGTCTCCTTCTGTTTCTCTCTTATGCAGTCGGGAGGGTCAATCGGTGCACATGGTTTCTGTGGTAATCATCAGGTGAATGAATGTCAGGGAACACGACTTGCCATCAGAGGTTCCTGTGGACTGTGTGAAGGCCTGGGTGTGTGATCGTCCAGATTGCTCCAGGACTGGGTCAGGTGATTCTACACATAATTAAACAGCTATAATGTAGCCAATATCAAATTTCAAAGCAATTTCAGTAATTTGTAATTTTCATAACTAGGATGTAACTCCAATTATGTTGCACTAATTGCAGAAATCTACGTTCCTCAATAGATTAAAGGGGTCATATGATGTTGCTAAAAAGAACATTATTTTGTGTTTTGGTGTAATGCAATGTGTTTACGTGGTTTAAGGTAAAAAAAAACACACATTATTTTCCACATACCATACATTATTGTTGCTCCTCTCTGTCCCGCCTTTCTGAAACGCGTCAATGTTTACAAAGCTCATCGGTCTGATGGTGCGTGGTTTGCTCTGATTGGCCAGCTATCCAGTGTGTTGTGATTGGCCGAATACCTCAAGTGTGTGACGGAAATGTTACAACCCTTACCATACTTGGAAACACACAGCGTCTCCACGACATGGCGGTGACGGCAACAATACTACAGCGAGAATAAAAGTTACGCCTTCTTTCTTTGCGTAAACATTTGGGCGGTGTTATGCGAATCTTCCCACACGCTGATGTGATGTAGATATATGGGAGCGTGTTTAAATGAGGCGTTTTAGGAGGGCGTGGATGAGTCTTACCTTTTAGAAAGAATATCTCTTTGGGTTTGAGACTTTAATCTTTGCGACTCTACGGATCTTATATATGCACGAACAGCTTGTAACACTCCAAAGACAAAGGAAAACATGAAATCGCATCATATAACTCCTTTAAAGACTGAACGTGAAAAAATTTGGGAAGCTTCAGTGGCTGCTACTTTGCTGACATGCTCACAGAAAGTAATGTTTTGCTGTATTGCAATTTAAAATGAACATTTATATTAGTGCTGGGTGGTATGACCAAAAATGTATATCACGGTATTTTTCAAAATGATACCGGTTTCACGGTACATGACGGTATTTTTTTTTTCATGCATGACCGGGTGTTAACCATATTTTCTACTGATTGATGAGTGAATATTGTCAAAAAATACCACACTAAATAGTGATTAACACGACCCCTTTTAATACATGTTAACCAGGAGTCACTCTCATTTATAATCACAGCATCGTCTGATAAAATCAACATGCATCTACACTAAAGAGCGGCTATGCGGTTGTTTTGGCTATATTACTTTTTTGTCTCATGCAGCGCACTGCCTGCGTCTGAGTAACTTAAAAAAAACAACAAACAAAAAAGTGCATGTGATATTAACAGACGAACTACGCTCATATTTATAATCCCAAACAATCAGTAAGCGACAGGTGCTAGGAAACGCTGTTTTGTACTCATTTATTGACGAGTCGGCTGCGGTGCGGTCAACTGAATGAGCTGCTTCTCTGCCGCTCACTGCACAGAACAGACGCCGAGAGAGGTGACACTTCTCCGGGAAAGTCAGACCTCGCGTTCGCGGGACAGCACTGGCGAAATCTTCCAACTAAACCATAGCTAAGGTTTATCCAAAAAAGTC
>NW_015542320.1:311145-321939 GCF_001515605.1 Sinocyclocheilus anshuiensis | reverse complement strand
ATATCATAACAAAAATAAACACCGGTATTCAGTATGAACCGGTATACCGCCCAGCACTAATTTATATTAGCTTTTTTTTTTCCATTTTTCATTTTTATTAGTCAAAATGTTCAATCAAAAAGAACACAAAAGGGGGAGCAATGTGTTGAACATTTAAAAGCAGTTATTGAAATTGGGCTGTATTTTCAAATACGGGAGTGAAGTACTGTACGTCACATTTAAATAGTTTTTTTTGTTTTATTTATATAAAATTACCCCATAATTAACTCACTCTCAAGCCATAGGTTTATATGACGTTCTTCTTTCAGACGAATACAATCGAAGTTATATTAATGAATGCCCTCCCTGGCTCTTCCAAGCTTTATAATGGCAGTGTATGGTGGTCGAGACTTTGAAGCCCAAAGAAGTGCATCGATCCATCATAAAAAGTACTTCACATGGCTCTGGGGGGTGAATAAAGGCCTTCTGAAGCGATGCATTTGTGTAAGAAAAATATCCATATTTAAAACTTTTTAAATCGTAATCTCTAGCTTCCGCTATCTATTGTACATGCATTAGAGGGTGGCGTTCCAGCGATTGACATAGGATTTAAAAATTTTTTTTTTAATTATGCTGGAGGATTACATAAACCCAAACTTTATGTAATTAGATTATTTAAAACCGTAATATTTTTCTAGATTATTTCCTCACCAGAGTTCATTGTCAGTGTATTGTTAATATTTTGTAGTGCTATTTTTTCCTGTTATAGTATAGCAGTTGTGCACTGTACATTGAAAGCTGCAGGCATGTTTGTAAATGCGCATGTTAGTCTAAGTCTCTCGTGTAAAGAGATCCCCAAACTAGAGAGCAGAAATGGGACGTTTAAAAGGAGGAAATAATACTCCTAGAGGGAATGAAGACAGAGATAGTAGCTAAACGTATCAACCAAACACCCATCTACCTGAACGTGCTTAACAGTAACACTGGCAAAAATGATTGAAGTGTTTTCACAGTGATTGACATGGTGTAGTTATACGATTCCTCTGGGATGTGCAGATCAAAGCTGACAGGATAAAGGCAAGGCAGTTTCCTTTTAGCTGTGCCAGTAATGTCAATGATTTCCTCCAGGGGAAATTCAGGAGAAGCTAGATGCTAAAATCCTTTGGTGTAACATTTACACGAGTGGTGAGCGCAGATGTTAAGTCACCTAAAGCCATTTACGCTGATGCTGGTGAACGAACACATCTGTCAGTCACTAAGGTGTTTCTTTAAAGAGTTGTATGATGGAGAAGTCAAAATAACGTAAAGCCAAAATGTTTTACTGTCACTTTTGATCAATTTAATGCATCCTTGCTGAATAAAAATATTAATTTATTAAAAACAAAACAAAACAAGCAAAAAAAGCTTTTGTTTTTGAATGCTAGTGTAGCACAGGATAGAGCTTAATCTAACCTTCTTTCCCTAATAGCTCTTTTAAGTCGTATCCTTATATAAGAAGTGTTAGCTTGGGAAGAGCATTTGTTCTTGATCGCACCCTTCCTGTGCTTTTAAAATATGTATAATCTTTTACCGAAACTTGGTCCTTTTCCCACCTCCACCCACAGTGTTTTAGAGTGATTCAGCGTTAAGCTTGACAGTCAAGCTCAAGTGCAGACAGACAAAAGATGATCTTGCATGATCTTGGAATGAGGATGTTTAAAATCTCCTGCCATGGATAAGGAAAGGCCGATACCAGAAGTGTATTGTTTAGTTTATTTCATTATGGACTTCACAAGGATTTTGGCAGAATTCCATGTGAAATATTGTTGCTTAACATTAACCTCTTTGTAGCTTCACAGCCAAGAAAAACGTAAAGAACCTTTGGAGTAGTCAGAAAGTACAGCATTGAGAAAATTAGATGTAGATGTGCTCTGTAACTGACACTTTTATAGACTTGAATTATTCTGTCATCAGCTGATAAATCAAGTGTTTTAACAGCCTTTCAACTCACTTTAGCAGTGGCAGACGCTGTTAAACAGTTTTGTTCACACCAGTTTCTGGAGTGTAGAATACTACCTAAATACAGTAAAGACATTGTGAAATATTATTAGAATTTTAAAGAACTGTTTTCTATTTTAATATATTTTCAAATGTAATTTATTACTGTGATGGCAAAGCTGAATTTTCAGCAGCCATTACTCCAGTCCTCAGTGTCACAATCTTTCAGAAACCATTCAAATATGCTGTTTTGAGGATTTCTGTCATTCCCTGTTGAAGTAGAGAGGAACAGTGGTTGTCACGATTAGTCCAAAGGATGAAGACGATGATGAAAATAAAACTAGGTTTATTAAATAAATCCACAGATAGCTCAACTGCAAGACAGCTGTGTACAACACAGGCAATACCAGACAAATGAAAGGTCAAACAGCAGCAAATTAAATACAAGACAAATAAGGGCAATAACGATGAACACCTGAGTAGATTAAATGAATTACCATGTCAGTTAAAGAGTGGTGGGAAAACAGAACAAAGGAAGACATATGACTGAAGAAAACCAATGACAAGTCCATGAAAACAAAACTAATAGTCCATGATGATGAAACGAACTAAACAGAACCGTGACATAATGCCCCCTCCTGGAAGGCGTGACCTCGTGCTGTAAATGAAGAGGTAAGGGAGGGATAGTGGGGGCTTTGGAGGAGGGCGAGGAGCTGGAGAAGGGCTGGAGAGGAGGAGCAGGCAGAGGGCTGTTGAGAACAGGCAGGCAGATAAGCAGAGACTCCATGGAGGCACAGATGGTGGGAGCAACCATGGGGTCGATGATGGGAGGAGTGGCCAGGTGTTGCAGACCCAGAGCGCAGCAAGGATGACAGCCCACGGCGGAGTCGATGGAGGGAGGAGCCAAGGTGTTCGTGTGGCCGACGACATCCGCGGGACGACTGAAGGAGACGATGCCGATGTCAGGGGATCCCAGGGCAACGACGGAGAGCTGATGGAACCAAGCCACACCACTGGCACTGAAGACCTAGGTGTAGCCGCAGCGACGAGCGTCCGAAGTGGAGCCTGAGTGCCCGAAGACTGAGGCGGAGCCGGTGTGACTGAGGACTGAGGCGGAGCCGGGGGGAAGGAGGAGCCCGCTGAAGCCGTAGGGGTGGAGATACAGAGCGCAGCGAAGGGCTCGCAAGTCCATGGCGCAGGCAGAGTGACGACTGACCAAGGTGGAGCCGGAGGGACAAGGGAACCCGGTGGAGTCGTAAGGCCGAGGGTCTCTGGTGGAGCCGAGAGAGGGAGGAGCCAAGGCGGAGCCGACAGGTCGACGGGCCAAGGTGGAGGGAAGGGATCAGAGACTGGAGGCTGAGCTATATAATCCACTGACTCAGGCAAGGCTGGTGACTGTATGACCTGAGGCTTTACGTCACTGCAAGGCATCACAAGGGAAGACACAGGGCTGCAGGCATCCAGCTGAGGAAGGGCTGGAGGACTGGCTGGGGTCGGTAGTGGAGGTAGGAGAGTGAGGTTGGCTGGGATCACGGATAATAATTCACAGTTCATATCGGGTGAAGAATCAGTCTTTGTGCTGGCTAGAACCAGCGACGATGAAGAAAGTGTAGCGATATCAGGGTGGGGTAGGGTGGGAAGCAGTATTTCCGTTTCCCAGTTAATGAGCCAGTCCTCCCCAGAATCAATGTCCACCATATTTCCCACAGGGACGGCTGTTGCCGGCTCACACCCCTGGTCAGACTCACATAGGGGCTTCGGCTCCGGGGTGTTAGTGGGCGCTGCCGTCACAGGCTCCGTTCTCGCAGCGGGCGGAAGCTCCCCGTCTGCGGGGGGCTCTGGCGTTGTCGTCTCCATAGTGAGAGGTGTTGGTGGGCTGTGCTCTGGGTCTGGCTGTGCGACGTCTGTGCGGTGTGGCACACCACACCAAAATCCCTCCATTAGACAGACGTTGTCACAGGTGGCAGGATGGCAGATGTCGAGGAACTCCTCCACGTAAAGCTCCAAGTCTCTGCCTTGCTGGGACACAAACACTGTTCCTCCTTCCAGTAGCTTATTACCCCTCGTCGGGGCAACATTAATGGAAGCAATGTCCATAGTTCTTCTCATTTTTTGGGTCTGGTATTCTGTCACGATTAGTCCAAAGGATGAAGACGATGATGAAAATAAAACAAGGTTTATTAAATAAATCCACAGATAGCTCAACTGCAAGACAGCTGTGTACAACACAGTCAATACCAGACAAATGAAAGGTCAAACAGCAGCAACTTAAATACAAGACAAATAAGGGCAATAACGATGAACACCTGAGTAGATTAAATGAATTACCATGACAGTGGCGGGAAAACTGAACAAAGGAAGACATGTGACTGAAGAAAACCAATGACAAGTCCATGAAAAAAAACTAATAGTCCATGATGATGAAACTAACTAAACAGAACCGTGACACATGTATGCATATTATGTACATAGAAAATAACTGCCTGAGGGTATTTCCAAGATGGCCATCAAGTGAACTGACTTGCTTGAAGAGACTGACTGTGTCCCATCTGACTTCATAATTGATTGACAGATTCTAAACCGCCTTTCCCTGGGGAAGTCAGTGGTGATCTTGCGAATATTATTATTTTTGCCAAGTCTTTAACCACATAATAGATCCAAAATGAACCCAATTTGCCCATGTGTGGCAAAATCACAAACAGCCCAAATAGAAGTGGTCCCTCTCAATATCTGTGCACCAAAACAAGCCTAATGAGCTGGTCAGGGTGACCTTTGTTCAACATCTGGTGTTGTAATTGGATGGCCAGGACTGACCCCTCCATGCTTTGATTGAAATGGGCCTTGATTTTTATGGGCCAAGCTAACGGAATCCAGACCCCTAGCACTACGGCTCCCATCATCGTGGGAACGGCAGGTTCCCTTAACGACATGCCGACTGGCCGCTATCAAGGGGGTCAGCGTGGGTAATAATGACTCAACTAGCCCCACACTACATTTTTGTCCAATTAGAGCACAGCACACTTCAAAAGGCCATACCTTCAGCACAGCAAGATGCACATGAGGGAGGAAGAATGGGATAGACATGAGAAAAAAAGAAAACCAGAGAAGCCGCTTTTTGAGTGTTAAGGACTCAGGAGGAGGGTCCATAGGGTCTTTATAATGGAGCCGTGGCCTGAGTGTGTGTGAGGCTGGGTTATTGTCAGAGCGCATATAGAGGCTAATGGGGTTTTGAGGGTTGGAATTTGTATTTGCTAATAACTGAGGTCAGGAAAGGTCTGTCTGAAGAAGTGAACGGGACAATGGGGAGGAGAACGTGTTTTTGTTCAAACACAAAGAATGTATTCCACAACTTCCATGATTTGTCATATCCTTTTTTTGTAGATGTGGAAGAGGAAAATGTTAAAGACAAGTTGCCATCTATCTATCTATCAGTCTATCGTTCTATCATTCTATCTATCGTTCTATCATTCTATCGTTCCATTTATCTATAGTTCTATTGTTCTATTTATCTATCATTCTTTCTGTCATTCTCTGTTTATAGTTATCTATTTTCCAGTTATCATTCTTTCTATCATTCTGTCAATCGCTCTGTCTCATATTCTTTGTATATCTGTTGTTCAATCTATTATACTGTCATTCTATTGTTTTGTCTATCATTCTGTCATTCTTTCATTCCATCTTTCTATAGTTTTATAGCTCTATCTTTCTTTCTGTAGTTCTATCATTCTATCATATTTTCTGTCGTTCTATTTGTCTATAGTTATCTATTTTTCTAGCCATTAATCTTGCTTTCTTTTGTTTTATCTGTCGTTCTGTCTCTTGTTCTATCATTCCATCCATCCATCCATCGTTTTGTGTATCTATCATTCTATATATCATTCTGTCTGTCATTCTATCTATCTATCTATCTATCTATCTGTCTGTCTGTCTGAATCTTGTTCTATATCGTTCCATCCATCCATGGTTTTGTGTATCTGTTGTTCAATCTGTCGTTCTGTCTGTCCTTATTGTTCTGTCGCTCTGTCATTCCATCTATCTATAGTTCTATCATTCTTTCTGTAGTTCTATCTATCATTCTTTCTATTGTTCTATCTGTCTATATTGTTGTTTATTTTAATTCTACTTCCTTTTCCTTCACATTCAAATCCTGTTTGGTGCCTCAGTTCAATTGCAATTAAATGTTTTTTTTTTTTTTACCAAGGCATTCTCAGTTTAATTCTGAATGGTTCACTGCAGTGAATCCTGCAGTGACGTTGCTGAGACTTTTTTTTAATGTGTTAGCTGATTCATTTATGTGCAGGGTTTTACATCAAAATCATGGCCTCATTACTCTCTAATCATCAGCTTTTTCAGTCATATGATGTCATACTCTTATTTACTCACCTGGAATCATCAGTTTACCTTCTGGGAATGAAAGCAATCCTTGGCCCCTCACCCTTGCATCCACTTCAGCAGATTACTAAATTATTTCAGTTTGTTTATTAATCAGAGGATCATCCCATTAGTGCTTAATCCGAAGGTTTAAAGTGTTTTAAAAGTGCACCTACTTTATTATAAAGTAATTTTGCATGGAATTGTGCAAGTGGCCACAACTATATGGTTTTTTGACTGACCAATGCCTATATTTTCAATTGCAGATGCGTTTAAGTCCAGGAACCAGTGTTCTTGCATCAGTCTGTGGTGATGCTGAGTTGACTATGATCTTATAAGGGTCTTTGCAGAGTTAACTCTACTTTTGAGTAGAGTTAACCTCAGTTTGGGGATGACGGGAGTTCATCTTGTGAAGTCTGCATGTTGGTAATACCTCCTCAGGCTTAACTGTGACCTGTAGGTCACGCACACAGAGAAAAACAGCTGATGCGCTCAGGGCCGTCCGTGCTTCAGTGTATCAGCCCCCTGGTGTTCTCACTGACCCAATGACAACACGCATGCACACACTCTATTTCTTAATCCCCTGATAGGTCACATAGCCCCCGGTATGCTTTGACACCAGCCCATCCATCCATCCATCCATCCATCATAATTTCCGTAACTATCGTTGTGACCCTGCCGTGTTGATTACATATTGCTTGAATAAACGTGGATTTCAATTTCAATTTGTATGCCATTCAGAACTGATTTGAGAATGCGGTAGCACTTTATTTTAAAGTCCAATTCTCACTATTAACTAGTTGTTTATTAGCATGCATATTATTAGCATATTGGCTGTTTATTAGTACTTATTAGTTAGCCTACATATTAATGCATTATTCTAAATGGCCATGTTCTAGATCTCTTAATCTGACCCAATACCTAAGCTTAACAACTACCTTACTAACTATTAATAAGCAGCAAATTAGGAGTTTATTGAGGGAAAACTCTTAAGTTAATAGTGCATATGTGTTCCCGAGAATGCTTTTTAATTTCCTCAATTCGATTTGAGGTAGCAAACAGGTTGCAGAAATATAATAGGAATTTTAAGTGTAATTTTTAACTAGAAAAGGAAGGTTTGTCAATACAAACTTTAAACGATGGCTTGATGAGACCTTGTCTGAAAGTTTAAGGAATTTAAAACAGTCTTGAAGTTTATAGGCTATACAGACAGACAGAATATTTTTAGAACCTAATTTAAATATACTTTTATATTTAAGGAATTTATGGGCCAGAGATGAAAGGGAACTGATTCTACAGTTCTGAAATTTTCCTGATTAAAAAAAAAATAAATTTAATTCATACCTTTTTCACAAATTTTTTAAAATGTGAAATGGTTTTAAACATCTTGTAAAATGTGTTCAAATTAAATAATATAAAGATTTTGTCTAATACTTTTGCAATTCAATTTGAATAAATTACATGAAAGTAATGAACATGCAAGCCAATCAAATTAGTCATACTGACTAAGGGTGAGAAAATACCTACGTGCTTTTGCTCTTTACATAAACTTCAGGTAATTCACGGTGAAAAGGCATAAATGTCAGAACAAGCCTTACCACATTCCATCAATGTTAGAAGTGTTGAAACGCATGCTGAATGCATATGTTCATCGATAAAATCACATTTGTCGTTCCCGCACAAACCTGCACATGTTGTGCGTGCAACAAAGTAGTCTGAAATCGAACAGTCCACACCAGTTCATTATGGGAGTAATTATCAGGTCATTTTCCTCCAAATATAAAGCAAATAGCTGAGGTTTCATCAAAGGACGAGTCCCCATAATGCTTCTCTGTGTGTTTCCATAGAGACGGATCATTTTTAGAGCTTGACCTGTGATCCTCACCTTTCACCCCCACTCAACCAGACCCCTTAATACCTTCCTGTCTCCATTAGGGCAGTGCCCGGGGTCATCGGCGTTAGAGGTCAGAGAGGAAAGTTCACGTTGCCACTAAGGTCACATCACAAAATAGGTGCATTGTGATATTTTTAAGTCAGCTTTTGAGATGGGAAAGACAGGGTAGAGTATATTTTTTAGGTGTGAGAGAGTGTGTGTGTAAACAATAAAATTTAGGGAATTTGCCAATAGGTGCAATTAACTAACCATCCAGTCCATTGCATTTGAAGATTTAAAGCTTCCCTTCACAGATGACTGAGAAGAGGAGAGTGTGTTGAGATTTAGTGTGACTGAGAGTCAGACTATTACAGGGCCTGTGAAAGAGGGCTGAGGGAACGACAGCAGTTTTGTGTGATTTCTCATTAGTCATTTACCCTGACAGTGCAATGGAGGCGGTCTGACAGACAGGAGATTACAAAGAATATACCTACATCTGTACAGATGAACTCTGTATAGCACCTGCATTTACACATTCTTCAACAGCTTTCAATGAAACACAAACACACTGCTGGCTGGACATACAGTTTATTTCTCTTGTTTGTATATACAGCTAATTATAAATGCTACAGAGTAATCCAACATCCTAACCCTCACTTTTTTTGGTGAAGAATGAAGTAGTTTTTGTCTTACTATTTTTTAATTTTTACTATATCTATATATCTATATATAGCTATATATCTATATATCTATCT
This sequence comes from Sinocyclocheilus anshuiensis, assembly GCF_001515605.1. Classification (NCBI taxonomy): domain Eukaryota; kingdom Metazoa; phylum Chordata; class Actinopteri; order Cypriniformes; family Cyprinidae; genus Sinocyclocheilus; species Sinocyclocheilus anshuiensis. Next base: position 312,984 of record NW_015542320.1, on the reverse strand, counting down.
ATCTATATCTAATCTATATATACCTATATCTAATCTATATATCTATATATATCTATCTATATATCTATCTATACACACATATCTCTTCAACAATAGTCTGTACAGGTGAAGCTGGAAGGAGGAACTGTCCTTGCAATTTTAGGTACAATAGACGCATTCCTAAGAAAGGACTCATTGAAATTGTGTGGCAAGTCAATGGTTTCAGGTGTTGTTGCATCATTTGAGCTTTGGGAAACATCTTCACATGCAAAGATAGTAGATGAATGAGAAACAGTTTCCCTGTATATGTCACTTATGCTACAATCTGAAGATGCTCGATGTTTTCTGGACATATGAGCAGTAAACGATGATATATATTTTTTTATTTTGTCAATTACAATGAATTAACAATTAATAAATATTGTTCAAAAATAAAGAACTGACGAACAGCTAGGCTATGGAACAAATTACCCGTAACTCTCTTTTTAATTGTTGCCTAATATTTAATGTGCAATACAATTTTTTACACTCTAAAATATAAAAATAGCTTATACTGATACTATACATTAAGCCAATTATGAACAGACACATCACATTTTAAACCCCTCATATTAACAAAATTTTGCTACACTTGTACATATTTTTATCTGTAAATATAACATGATTTTGTATGTGTTCAACACTATAATTTTGTAATTTTAACTGAATTGTATTGCTTTCTTATTAGTTTTTTTTTCCATTAAAATCAGAGTAGTCAGTAATTTTACAAATAAATATGATTTTTTAAACACATTGTTACTGTAAAATTAAGTTTTGTTTGGTTCAGTATGTTACAATTGCATTTTTAATACTTACAAAATATTACTGTAAATGGAATACGCCAAAAAATTCCAAAGAAGAAGAAGAAATTGGCAACACTGCTGGCTGCACACTTGCTGCTCTGCTCGTGTTCATCTTCAGTTCTCTCTTCACAGCAGTTCAGACAGTGTACTGTTTCAGTAAATGAATTACTCCGGGATATTGGTTTATTTCGACTCAGAGGGAGTGTCAGCCACGTAAAAAAAGTTAATAACTTAAGTAATTTGTGGATTAATGCTTACACTTTTCAACGATTCAGTCCGATTTGTTGAACTGGTTCAACCGGTTCACTAAGAAGAACCGGTTAAATCGGACGATTCGTTCGCGAACCGGACATCACTAGTAGTAACGGAAATTAGCATACAGTACCTATACAGCACACAGGAATTACTGCAATCACACGTGCTCGCACACGCACAATACGGTCACGCAGTTTGCACAAAAAGGTGTTGTCAGCGCTGCCCTGACGATTTTATCAGTTAGCCTATATAGTGTAGCAACTTAAATGCTACACATTACACTTCTCACTAGCGAGGTAATAACAGCGCTGTTTAGAGACGCTTCTGCAGAACACTGCTGAGGGACGCACAGAGGTAACGTTAGCCTAATTCACACAAGTTCTCTCGCTCTCTCTTATTTCTCTTTCTCTTTCTCTTTCTCTGTGTGTCTCTTGGCGCGTTTCCATTACCCTTCAAATTGCGTAAATTGAAATTGCGAACTGAAAATACGCCTAATGGAAACGCGTCAATTTCGCAATACTTTTTTATCGACATTTATAAAATATTGGCAAAGTTTTGCGCAAATCTGTAATGGCGCCTTCTGTAAAAGCGCCTTCTGTCTGCTCTCTTTCTAATAACTTCATTAATAACTGCATTAGAATGCTATCAACGGCTCAAGCCTCCATTACCAGCTTTAAAATGACGTTTTGGAAATAGCAAAAGAGGCGTTGGATGAGATGCGGAAGAAATAATCCTACTCACAATAGCGATTTAAGCAGTGTTC
>NW_015542320.1:310680-310990 GCF_001515605.1 Sinocyclocheilus anshuiensis | reverse complement strand
AGGCGGCGGGTGGGGGGGGGGGGGGGGGGGGAGTCTTGCGGCTTACAATGATTTACAAAGACACATAACAGCTAAAGTTACAAGTGTATGCACTACTTGTTTTATGCAAGCACTATATAGGATTTACCCTATTATACTTTATCGACACGAATTGATAGGTGAAACAACAAACAGCCACCCACAAATTGTCTATAAACAAAGCATCAGGCTGTCTTTGAGCTCACATGAACAAAAAAGTTACTTGTCGTCAGGCTACAGAAGAATACCATAATTCCTCCGTTCAGTTAGGCCTAAGACATCGAGAGTCACG
>NW_015542320.1:289951-310642 GCF_001515605.1 Sinocyclocheilus anshuiensis | reverse complement strand
TATTGTTTATCATAATATTTTACTATAATATTTATATTTATTATTTTTCACAATTGAGGGCATCCCAGGATGTTTCCAAATAGAGTTTTGTCACATTCTGTAGACCAATTGTGCATAAAGTATAGCTATGCATACGTATTTTGGAAATGTTACTTTGGAAGTTGACTTTTGAGGTTCTAATCAAAGTCTGAGTGACAACAGACCTTATTATAATTACTATAATTAAAAAAGGCTTGTTTAAAAACATGAATATGTACAAGGAACCCACAGTGCGTTATCTTTCCAGACTGGCCTACAAATTGGGACTATAACTGAACATCGTCAGTAACGTCTACAGCGGTGTTAAAGCTCTTCAGCTAACACAGCATCTACAGTGCAAATAAGTAGCGTGTTGCAAAAAACGAGAGTTCTTCCCTTTTATTAGCAAGAAAATGAAAATGCACTTTTGTTGCCAAGATAGAAAAGAGTTCACATCTTCATTTCCATCTCTTTCATTGTGTGGCGTTTACACACTACAGATTTACTGAATTCCCCAAATGCAGATGTGAGTCCTCAAAATATCAGAATTCAATTGTCTGATAAAACAGGACTGACAACCATATTCAGCTGCTGTGTGAATGTAACCAGTGTGAAATTAGCTTTTTGGTGAACTTGCATGGGTTTATTGCTCTTCAGAAAAAATAGGGGCTGTATTTCATTATCTCTCACACATCTATGGGATATGTATGGTTCTTACTCCATATAATGGTAATATTTATCTTACTGTGGCCTTAACAGTCTCCTAACCACCCACAGACCATATCCACATCCATGCAATGAGGGCACTTAAGGACTGGCTGTGTGTGTGTGTGTGTGTGTGTGTGTGTGTGTGTGTGTGTGTGTGTGTGTTGTCCACCCTTATATCTCCTATACACTAACTCATTTTATCTTCGAGCCAAGTGTGTATTTCCCCACCATCTATAATGTTGTTTCATCCTGTTCCTGTCCCTCACTGAAGCACTTCAGAGATAAAAGCTCTTGCTCTCTCTGTGTTTTATAAAAATGATTATTTAAAACTTGCCCAGAGTGCTGTCTGCCTCCATAAAGATTCCTGTGTGATGACATGGCAGAACAGACTTGTAATACAGCCATCGCACAAGGTGATTGATCGACCGGCGCTCACCCCGAACTAAACTCTCACATGCTGGATCTGTAGTGACTTGCCAGGGCTGAGAGAGGTATTAGGGTGTGTGTGAGAACCACAGAAGAGAGAGAAACAGAGTAGGAAGAACAAGTCTTTGAAGAAGGTGAAAAAAAATACCTGCAGCCAGGTGTAAAGTGGGACCTCTCTCTGTCTCTTTTTGTCTCTCTCTTTACCCGTTCCTCATTTGGAGCTGGTCTTGCAGTCTTTCTGAACACACACACACACACACACCCACCCATCCACCCACCCACCCCCTCTCTCCTGGGTTCTACTGCCTGGTGTGATTTATGTGTTCTGCATACAATAGCAGTGAGGCTAGAAATAGAGAGAGAGAGCATATTTAATGTACTGTTAGACTAGTTCACTGTGACGGTTTGCCCAAAGCACCTTAGGTGGAAAATCCTCAATCCTTCACCTAGTAATCCTGGGACGGATCTTTCTCATTGGCAGATTGAATGGCGTGTTAACATTAGGGGTGTAATGATATCGCAATGCAAAACTGCAATGATATGACAGATGAAAAGGAGAAAGACAGAGAAATAAGTAAAGAAGGAAAACAGAAAAAAAGAATGAAGTCCAACAGATAGAGAGGATGGAAAGTAAGAAGATTATAGACAGAACAGAAAGGAAGGATGGAAACATGGAAGGAAGTTAGATTTGTAGTAACATATTGTGCAACAATACACTGTTAAATATAAAGGTGCTTAAAAGGTTCTTCATAGCCATGCCATAGAAGAGCCATTTTTGGTTCCACGAAGAACCATTCAGTCAAAGGTTCTTTAAAGAACCATCTCTTTCTTACCTTTTTATAATCTGAAGGACCTTCTTTCGCCACAAAGAACCTTTTGTGAAACAGAAAGGTTCTTCAGATGTTAAAGGTTCTTTATGGAACCATTTAGACAAAAATGGTTCTTCTATGGCATCGTGAAGCACCTTTATTTTTAAGAGTGTACGTCACTATTTAAAAATACTATGAGACTGTATGACAGATGAACAGATAGGACGGAAGGAAGGAAGCCTGATGGACAGAGAAGAAGGAAGATAGGCAGAGGAAGGAAGAGAGACTGAAGAAATGAAGTCAGACAGGAAGGAAGTCAGACAAACAAAAAGTAAGAGAAGAAGGAAGGACTAACAGAAAGGAAAGGGAGACAGATAGAGGAAGGAAGGAAAACAGACAAAAAGGAAGGAAAGAAGTTTGACAAACGGAAGTAAGGTGGAAGTCAGACAGGAAGAAGGAAATCAGACAGGAAGTATGTTAGACAAACAGTAAGAATGAAGGAAGACAGGAAGGAGGAAGTCAGACAGTAGGTATGTTAGGCAAACAGTAAGAAGGAAGATGGACACAAACAAAGGACTCCATAAAGACAGAAAGAGAAGAAGGAAGAAAAACAGACAAACAAAGCAAACAAAAAGGTAGAAAGAAGGGAAGGTAGAAAGGAAGATAGGCAACCGGAAAAGGAAGACATACAGAAAAACAGAAAAACAGAAAGAAAGAAGGAAGAAGGCAGACAGAAATTAATGAAACCAGACAAACAAAGAATCTTGACAAACAGGCAAAAAGCAAGGGACTGACAGAGAAGGAGGAAGAAAGAAAAGATGGATGAAGGTCAGACAGGAAAGAAGAAATGGAGGAAAGAAGACAGACAAGCGAGAGTAAGTTTCTTTTTTCACATTTTAGAGCAATTTGTTTGCGTGGGATTCGATGTTTGGTTTTTAGTCTGGTTTGTTGAGCATTTGTCAGTGTGTGTCTATGAGAATCTATATCTGTGTGATTGATTATCTTGAGAGCTGCTTCTCCTGCTTGTAAAGTGTTACTGATTGAAAGAAAACCAGAAAAGAGCTAAACTCAAATCATTCCTCAAATACCAGCCTGTCATAAAACCACAGCCTCTATTTCGACACTGATCTCGGTGTAAGGCTGCACTCAATGACACCATGTTCACAAATTCACAATTAAAAAAATTGTTTCTTTTTTTTAGTTCATAAGAGTGAATCTGAATTGAACTGGCCACAGCACTCCACAAGTAGAATTAAAATTTGAATCAGAATGACAGAAAAAGGAATTTCAAAGGAATTTAACACAGTCACGCAAAAATTGTTGTTGAATTAGTCTAACATGACCAACGAAAATTGGTCATATCAAAAAAGCCATATTCAGGTTTCTGGGTCTGAAACAATTCTGTATTCTGTTCTCTAGAGCATTCTGGGAAATTAAGTTCCATCATGGTCAATAAAGTTAAAGTTAATTTACTTAATATAATGAAATGTATTGCTGTATTACCAGAATACTCCAGCTGCCTGCCCTTGAAATAACAGTTCTGCCATCTCTGTTTTGTAGAGTATGATTCGTTCACAATAGCTGCAGTCAATGCACAAAGAGCTCAGTGAATGAGTGCTGAGAGCAGAGAATCACAAATCAGATTTCCTCTGTGGATATTGAGTAATAGTGCTGGCCATTAGCAGTTCTGTGACTGAGTCAGACGAAAGCTTTGTTCACACTGGCAGCACAAATCTCATTTATGTTGCATGTTCAATTCAAACCTGATTATTTATACTCTGAACAGCAGAAAAACACACAAAATCAGATTTTACAGAGCTTGCAGGTCAATACTGTATTGATTCCTCAAACATTCTTCTTCTGCACAGATCAGATTCATCAGTTCATGTAGCTTGAATCATTTAATGTCCCATTTTAGCCTTGGCGGCTTGGCCATTATTTTGGTCTTTTTCAATATTCTTTGATGAATATAAAGAGCAGCATTTATCTTTTGTAAAATAATAAATGTTTTACAGTCATGTTTGTGTCCTTTCAGAAAAAACAAAATGAAGTAAAATTAATAAATAAAAAAGTATTACTTAAAGTAAATTACTTTCAAATTTATCTTTTTTATTTTATTCTCTTTTAAACATACAGAACAACGTAGACAAACAATCAGCCATGCAACAGTGAGTGGTGCACAAAACATAAATAAATAAATAAACAAACAAACCCAAAATATTTTTGAATGGTAATGTAAATTTAAGGCAATGTCTTTTTGATTTATAATGGATAGAATGTTTACAAATCTATTCACTGGCAGTGATGTCATTGTTATATTTGCATGCATACAAAATTGCAATTACTCTTTTCTAACTTCTATTTGATCTTTTTTAGCACATAAGGAATTTTTGGAGAAACATTTAAAGCATCAGTGTTCACCTGTTGAGGAACATAACACTTGTTGTAGTAGAAAGTCCTGAAGTAAGCAGTGTAGATGCAATGACCGAACTGACAGACAAACACTTGTAATATGCAGACAGTCTGTCACAAACTTGATATGAAAATCTGAAACATTTGCAGTGTGATCATAAATGCCTATATGAGAGGACAGACACCGAAACAAAGAGAGCGAGTTAGAGTAACATATTAAAAAAAAACTACTTTTCACAGCCAACCACACCATTTATCCCACCAGCATGCAACGCTTGTGAAAATAACCCGCTGCATAAAATCACACTCATTTGATTATGTAAGCAAAAATCTGTAATTACTCCACTTATTTAAATGCTCGTTCTCTGCGTGGCGCCTAGTTATTTCCAACAGTGAATGTGAGCGCTTTCATTGCATTTGTGTATTATTCAATCAAGCCTCCATATGCACTCATTTAGGAGCCATTGAGTCTGATGTATTGACACGCTGACTGCTGGCCTCTTTGACTGCCTGTACACGTTGAATGGGTCTGCTGGACACTGAATGCATTTATAATGGAGCTCTAGATGTGTGGACAAAGACACTCTCTCTGTCTCCATCGCCTCTATCTTTGCAATTACAACATTACAGTAAAAATGTTAGCAGCTCTAAGCTTGGAGACACAATGGGGGAGAGAACAGTTATAGCTTCTTAAATAGATTTAAATGGTCGTTACAGTAAAGATGGTGAGGGGAATTCACTAAAATTGAATTGCACCCGCTGTTTATTAGTACATGCTGTCATGTGTTTTTTTTTTTTTTTTTTTTTTACCACCCAGAAATGAATTGATTCTTTAAAATGCATTAAGTAGAATACCATTCAAAAATTTGGAGTCAGTAAGATTAAAAATAATAATAATAATAATAAAATAAAAATAATACTTTTTATTCAGCAACGATGCATTAAATTGATCAAAAGTAACTGTAAAGATTTTTACATTGTTTCAAAAGATTTCTATTTAAAAAATGCTTTTCTTTTGAATTATGTATTCATCAATGAAAACTTCTAAGCAGAAAAAAAATATCAAGCAGCATGGCTGTTTTTAGTATTAATAAAAATTAGAAATGTTTTTTAGCACCAAACCTGCATATTAGAAGGATCACGTGGCATTGAAGACTGGAGTAAAGGTTGCTGATATTTCATTTTAGAATATATAAGAAAATTATTTTTAAGTGTAGTAAAAAAATTACAATATTAGAGTTTTTACCGTATTTTTATTAAATGAATGCAGCCTTTGGAACAGGAGACTTGAGGCTGCTGCTTTCCACAGGTAATAATAAATATATTTTATTAATATCTTTTCATATTTGCATTTTATTTGCATGGAAAAGGATGACAGTGGGATAGCACCTGCCTGGTTAAGCTGGATTGAACAGACAACAGCAAAAAATGCCACAGTTATTTAGTGAATAACTGTTCCGGATCAGTGATTGCGAGTAGTTTGTGTTGTGTGTGTGTAGGTGACATTCAGTGTGGGTCACTAGGGAAAGGAGATGCATGGAAAATGTCCCGACACAATGTTTTTTTTCCACTCTGCTCCACCGTGAGAGAGAGAGAAAGAGAGAGAGAGAGCATAAGCTGACTGTGGCAAAAGTGCAGAAACACACATGCAGGCTCAATTCTGCTGACACTTCGGCTTCTGGGATGTTAGTTGCTCTGACAAAAAACCTGAGTATAGACACACACACACACACATTCACAGAATGACCTCTATATGTTTGCTAGATTGATAGCTCTATAAATCTCAGTTTGCCTCTTCTTTCTACATTTTATTCTTGAAGCTTCAATCACAGCTGTGGAATGATTTTGAGAGTGAGTCTGTTGTTAAACCTCAGCGTTGCTTCCTCACCCAGCTGCATTTAAGCGTCCTTGATTAAAGGCCTCTAATTTTCCATTTAAAATATTTCAGGATCTTGTAAATTTGCGTGATGGAAAAGCAAGCCAGCCTCAGGGGACTCCAGTTTGTTTGTGTGAGTGTGTGTGGGGTGACAGAGTTCAGGTGTGTTTGTGTGTGTATAGGTACGAGTGTGTGTGTGTGTGTGTGTGGTGTCTCTCTAAGATCTAAGGTAGGGGAAAGGTTGAACTTTTGAACTGACTCTCTTTAACTGTTATTTAATTTATAAAGACCATTAGAATTCAGAAAAACAAATGTAAATTTTACTTATGCATCATGTCTATTTGTGGGTTTCTGTTCTGGCTCACATAAAATGTCTGCAAACAAATGATGGTAGAGCTGAACTTATAGTAGCTTTTTAACCAACTTGTGTGAAGGTGTTTTTGTGTGTGTGTGTGTGTGTGTGTGTGCGTGGATTTACTTCATCTCAAGTTTGCATAGGCATCCTAGCAAATTCTCTAAAACAAATCAGTTCACTTAGTGGCCATCTAAAAAAAATTACCCTATAGGCAGATTATGCTTCTTTTTTATTAATTAATGAATTAATGTTAATTTAAACAAAGAAATAAAATTAAATAATTGTTATTTTATTTTTATTTTTTTTAATTATTATTATTTTTTTTTTTGTAGAATGTAGAACATTTTGATTTCCTCCATTAGTTTTTGGTTGATTGGATTTGATTGGATTGGTTTGTCTCTATTCATCTGTGGATGTGCACTAAGGTTTAATAACCAAAAAGGGTCCAAATGCTTTTTGTCTTCATTTGTTTCAAACATAAAGCATTACTTTTTCACTTGAAAAATTAGCTTGAGGTATCTAAAGCAATGATATTCACTCATTTACGTTTCAATGATACATTGATATTTTTGAATCTGTACTATTTCTTATCTAGCTTGTTGGACTGATATGTATGAAAGTATTGTTTTGCTCACTTTAGCATTTCTGTCAGTGTTTATGGATGATCATTTATGTAAGGTGGTGAAAACGCACTGCTTGTTTTGAGCAAAGCTTGCTTTAGGGCCACTAAAGCAGGGGTCGCTTAGGTCAGTCTCAATGTCAGCACGTCAGAAGGGTGTGCCGTTCAAATACTTCCCCTCCTTGAGAGAAAGATCCCATAATCTTGTGTGCGATTAGCCTATCCTCAATTTAGACAGGCACACGTACACAAAAGCTAACCTGTCTGTTTTGACAGATACGTCCTGATATCGATCAAGGAGCATGTCTGACCCGTAGCTCTCTAACATTCACAGAGGAAGTTCAGCCTAATCTCTTTCTGCCTCAAAAGTTGATCAGAATCACACACAAACAAACACATTTCTCTAGTGTCTCCTCCAGACAGCATTCATTTTGAATTAATAGAGACAGACTTTAGGCCTGGCTGCCAGTTCGTATTGTTCATGGCCAACTGTCATGTGGCATCTGGTGAGAGTGGATCTGGCACAGCGACGAACCACCATCATCGCTGATCAAATGAACTGAACAGAATCAGCCCATCTGCAGTCCCTGTCTCTGATAAAGCTCAATAATGAAATCAACTATCGGGACTGTGTGTGGGATTCGGTTTAGTTATGGAGACAGTGACATGTCGAGAGAAACAAAAGGAGAGACTGAGAGAAAGCTGGACGCTGCCTGTCGCATCACAGTTGACATCACAGTCTGATGTCTCTCTCTCTCTCTCCTCTCTTTCCTGTTCTTTCTTTCTCTAAGTGTATGATTGCAGTGGACCCGTGCTGAAAAGTCACATTACCCACGATGCCATGCTGGGAACATTCTGGGTCTGATAATTCACACGCTGTGAGTAAACAGCCTTGCTTGAGTGTGTGCGTGCTAGAGAAGAAGATATAGGCCATTTTAGAAGGTTATGGATGATTATATGTTTAACCACAGTAGCCGCTGCCCGCTGCTGCTGCTGCACACACACACACACACACACACACACACACACACACACACACAGTCACAGACTCTGAGTTAACTCTCAGATTCAGTTATATACTTATGAAATGTGTATATTACTAAAATGATTTATTATTGATTAGAGATTTTTACTTGGGAGAGTTTTTTTAACACTTTAAATCTTGAAACATCATTTCAAGCTGTATTTAATCTATGAAAACATGATCATGTCAACGTTTTCTTTTTTAATAATCTTATGTTTTTAGAGGATAGATTATAATAGCTTAAAACTATTTGTTACATTTACAAAAATTATGTTTCAATATATTTTGTATTCATTTTGTACAGTTTCATTTTTTATAACAAATATCACTGTCTTTACGTTTTAGACAATAAAGAAGTTTTATAAAAAGCAATGCAAGGGAACATATCGCTATCATTTTATTTTAGCATTTTAAATCCATCCATTATTTTATTTTATTTTATTTTATTTTGTCATTTTATGTCATTTTTTTATGTCATTACCATTTGGTATTTGTGAATTTGATTCAGAAACATTCCATTTCTTTCTATTTTTAAAAATTCAAGATTACGTTAACGTACAGCAAACTTGTGCGGCCTATCCAGATTTTTTTTTTTACAAAAAATATGAAAATACGATGTCAAAATTATGTCCATAATCAGTTCCAGATTCCAGGACATTTGATAAAAAATATTTCATAGATGAAATAGCTTGAAGAAATGTGCTCCAAAGTACCTTTAATTGAATAATTGCCCATATATAGAATAAAATGTTTATTTTTTTTTATTTAAATTTTTTTCTTTATCTCATTCACAAACTCTGACTGAAAACTGTCTCACAGTCAGTCAAATCTATCAAACTGACAGCTACAGACAGATCTCTCTTACTCAAAACCTGATTACCTTATCCACTCGTCTTTGTTTTTACATTAAATTCCTAATTGAGTTACCGTCCTCTCTTTCATTTGAATCCTTCACCTTTCTATAGACAGGTCTAGTGTGTGTGTGTGTGTGTGTGTGTGTGGGGGGAGGTTCACTGCGTTGTTCTCTGGCAGGGGAGGTTTTGGAGGACTCCTGTGGTCTAGAAGAAAGAAGCGTATGCCCCTCTGATCTGTCAGGCAGAAAGACACGGGGAAAGATAGAGAAACGGAATGGGAGAAAGAGTGAAAGATAAAAAGACAGAGCGACGGGCAGAGTCAGACGAGTGGGAGGCTGAGGGAGTCATTTGCAAGTTGGGGGAGGGATGTTGATGGAGCAGAAGGAGAGAGGAACGGGTACAGTGTGAATAACAGTGAGAAAGGCAGACGGGAAGAAAGAGATGAGAGGATGGGAGTGTTCTTAAGACACATTGACAGTGCTAGAGACGAGAGGAGGGAGAACAGTGGGAGAGGGGGTATCAGGAGCCACGAGGAGGGAGGAGAGCCGGCTCAGGGGGGAGGCACCACCCTGCGGATTGAGACGTATCCCACATTGCCCCTCTCTCTGGTAGCACAGCAGGCAGGGCGTAAGGGCCTTGGTGTGTGGTGGTGTGAAGTTGACGTGGCGCTGGCCCTGGCACAAAGGAGCGGAGGAGGAGGGCGCCAGGCGCTGTGTGGCAGGGTTGCCCAGATACGGCCACTCAGGGTTGGCATGTTGTTTTTGTGTCTGTGATGCACTTTCAGCCTGATACACACAAACACACACGGACTCAAAGATGGCACGCTCACGTTTACATCCCCGTCACTTTTTGTCTCTTTATGAACCGGCTTGCAGCAGTGGTATCAGATAGCTGTTTATGAAATAGTGATGTGTCTGATAATGAGGAATTTTAATCGGTGTGAATTGTAAAGAATTTAAATATTCTGGTTATTAATGATTCGCTTCCTTGTGATTCCATTGATTATTTTAGTACCTTGAGTTTTATAAAAAAAAAAAAATAATGTTAGAAAAAAAGTCATATTAGAAAAAAATTTTATTTATTAAGAAATTAATATATATTTTATACAGCAAGGTTGCATTAAATTGATTAAAGAGAGTTCATATTTTATAGTGTTACAAACGGTTCTATTTCAAATAAATGCTGTACTTTTGAACTTGCCATTCATCAAAGAATCCTTAAAAATGTTTAATGGTTTCCACAAAAATATTAACTTTTTTAGCATTGATAATATTAGGAAGTGTTTCTTGAGTACCAATTCAGCATATTAGAATCATTTCTGAAGAATCATGTGACACTGAATATTGGCATAACGGCTGCTGATTTTAAAATGTATTAAAATATAAAAGTTATTTTAAATTGTAATATATTTGACCTGCATTTTTTAACAAATAAATGCAGCCTTGGTGAGCCTATAAGAGACTTCTTTCAAAAACATTAAAATTATGGGATTTGCTCAAAAGATGCATAAGAGTATTCTGTTCAGGAATTGGTTCAACTACACTTTGATTCGCTAATTAAATGACTCCGAGAGTGATCCGTTCAGGATCGTTTGGACTACGATGGTCACATTATATATGTTTTTGATTCATTTAAAAGAACTGACTCAGAAGAGTCATCCGTTCAAGAATCGGTTAGAATACATTGCGGAGTTGTGTCTTTTTAATTCACTAAAAAGAATTGATTCATAAGAGTCATCTCTTCAAGAAACTATTGGACTGCGCTGGCCATGTTATATGTTTCTGATTCATTACAAAGAAGTCATCTGTTAAAGAATAAGTTAAATGGTTAAAAAGAGTTAAAAAGAGCTTGTAACAGTTCTTAATTCCCAGTTTTGTGTTAAAAATAAAACATAAACATAAAATCTTGTTCAGATTTTTTGATGTCCCCCCCCCACCATTTTTCTGCATGCGCTGTGTTTGTCCTCTCTGTGTGTTTTGCATTAAAGTCTCGTCAGACGGGATTGCTTATGCGGTCAGAATGATTAGTCTTCTGTGAGTGCGTCTGAGGCCCGAAAATCTCATCTGTCACTCACCCATGAGAAAGCCATTCTTGCCATGATCTCTTTCCTTTTGCTACAACTCACTCTCTATTAACCGATGCCCGGTGTAATCAGTGTATTGGTGCTGTCTGTTGACCTGATGTGTAATGATTACAATCCAAAGCTTGGGGAGATAAAAGGCAGTGCAGGGGGAAAAAAATTAGACCCCCATCAAATTCAGCCCCATTTCCTCATGCCACAGACAGAGGGGTTTGAAACGGCTGGCTGATTGGCGACGGCGCTTTGAATGGCGCTGTGTGAAGGAGGGTCCTCTTACCCACGGTAACGTGATACGTGTTCTGGGCTTCAGACTGACACACACCGGATCAAAAGAGACTAGAGAGAAAACACAAACTCACTCGCGTAAACACACAGATGCCAACTCATCCACAGACAAACATCTCAATTCGGATACAGGTGTAAACTTAACATATGCTCTATGTAGCTCTAGCTTCTGTCTCTCTCTCAAAAAAGTGTTCTTTTTTATAGCTTGTTGAGTGACGGAAAGAGTTTTGCTGTTGTTTTCTGATTTGTATGTATATGTAGCACAAATACTGTGATTTTGAGTCTTTTTGTCATTGTGGACCTGACTGACGATCTCAAAAAGAAGTTACTAATTTGCTTGCAGTCTAATGTGTATATTACAGATAATTTACTAAGAATAATTATATATGTAAAAAGGATGGACTCTCCCACATTTAAATTAGGCTTTTGCATGTTGTAAATTAGGCTTGTTGTGTACTTGTGTAAATCACAAAGACGATGTGTTATATTTTTAGGCTGGCTCTATTCAAAATGAAATCTGAATTTTTAGACTTGAACCGTAGTTCAGCATGACTCTGTTTAATGCCTCATATTAAGATCCATTTCAGATGATCTGGTTTAAATTCATTTGTAAATTTGGTCTAAAATGTCCCACATTTGGAGGGAGTATAATCGCATGTGGCCACATCACATTTGTAGTGTATATGCACGCTAATGCATCCTGATAAACTAATGCGTCCCAGACAACAGCAAGGGACCACCTACTTACCTGTCAATCAACAGTTGCACTAAAACAGTTGTTTTAAACTTTGCTGGTTGCAAATGTGTTTAAACCATTTGGCAAATGTTTTAAAGACAAACAAATGATAACAGAGATTGTGTAGCTAAAGTAGATCAGCTTGGACATTTTGACCATGTATTATCAACTTGTTTTTATTCATGCCTTTAGTAAATCAAGTGTCTCAGAATGTTAATTGCTGAGGTATTAAACCATTAACATAAATTTCTTAATCAAAATCAAATAATCTGAAGTCACAATCATCACATCATAAACGTTTGCTTCCATGTGTGTTTGGAGAGAGAGGGTGAGATGTCCCATCTTAGAATGAGAGCTGCCAGCGGACACACACACACACACACACAGACACACAGACACACAGACACAGACAGACAGACAGACAGACAGGAAGGAGGTAGATGAGCATTCATCCAAAAATAAAAGGATGAATAAATGATTAGGAGATGAAAGGCGCAGTGGAGGGAGGCGTAGTCTTCTTTTAAAGCATGCAGAGTCATTGACTCTTCCAATTACCACATTATCCACTCTCTCCATCTTGACTGCATCCCATCCAGAAGCCCAGCGTGTGTGTGTGCGCATATGCCTGCAAAAATTCTCCATTTCAAAGACATTTAGAGATGTTCTTAATTAGAAAATTGCTTCAATAATAAAAAAATAATAATAATAGTAATAGTTGTTGTTGGAATCATCACTGTGTGGTAATAATAAAGATAATGATGATAATAATAATAATAATTATTATTATTATTGTTTATTATTATTATTATCATTATTATATTATATAATTGTTGTTGTTGGAATGATTAATGTACAGTATGTGGAAAATAATGTGTTTTTTGAACCTTAAACCGCATAAACACATTTCATTACACCAAATACACAAAATAATGTTCTTTTTATCAGCATCATATGACCCCTTTAATAAAAAATTAAATGCAGGAAATATTTATGAGTGTTAGGGGAGATAAAACTTCATGAGCTCAGTATAAAAACAAAAGAAACCAAAGGACAGTTTGCGTTTAATTAACAAGTACTTCAGTAAGTGTCATTATTTCTTTCTCCGTCACGTCACTTTCTCCTGCACAACATACAGAACTACCACATTTTGCTATAAGTTTGATTGCATCATATAATAATTGCTGTTAATAGTGTTCATCGTCTGTTTGATTATGTCTTTAATTGATTTTTCCGTACATTTCTGCCATATGTACATTAACTGACAGTCACCACTGATAAGCTACCACTAAATATTGTAGAAACTTCATTTGCTGTAAAGTTGCTTTGCAATGATTTGTATCGTGAAAAGCGCTGTACAAATAAACTTGAATTGAATTGAATGTTGCGATACTGTCTAGACGCTGCTGTCTACACATTAGAGACCTGTCAGTGTAAGTGTACAGTACCTATGTGCTGAAGTGCAGACCAGTTATATCTCTCCTGCTTAGAATTTGCCCTATTATTGATATTAGTTTAACTCAGTGTTCTTTGCCTGACCTTTTAAGAGTAACTAAAACAGCCATGTTTACATACAGGATAAAGGCATCATTCTCCATTCAGTGTGCATGTATGTGTGTGCGTCTAACTATGTGTGAGTCTTAGACTCCCAAGCAGATTGTCTAGTTATGTAATGCTAGATTTGCATGTGAAGGGAAGGGAACCCGTTTTTCATGCTGCACTGGATGTGAAGTGAAGCCCCCTTTTCTCCCCAACCCCTCTTTTTCAACCGGAACGAGGGACCGCGCCGTCTCAGATGGAGGGATGCTGAGAGAGTGACAGGAGGAGAAAACATGAAAGGCTTTAAGTGTGAATTCATTAATAATGTGCACCAGTGTACCGGTGTACAATGCATAATGAAAAAAACCCCTCTCAGAATATGCAATCGGGAAACACAGGTTATTTTAAACGGATGAAAATATAATTTCTTGGAAAACCCACCCTAAAAAAAAAAAAAAAAAAAAACTCCAAGAATATGCAATCAGGAAACACAGATCATTTCTTAAGCAGTGAAAGAGAAAGAGATTTAATACATAAATCCTTGGCACATTTCCCATAATTCTCACAATATGACATGTGAGAGTTATAATTTCAGGTATAATTAATGAACACAATGATTTATAATATTTGTAATATATATTTGTAAATTATTTTTAAAATCTGTTCATTATTTGTTTTTTCTTTCCTAAGTTTAAATGTACATCTAAATATTTCTCATGGCTGTTAAATTATTATTATTATTATTATTGTTTTTTTTTTTTTTTTAGCCTTTCAAATCATGTTTATTGCATGATATGTCGATTAATTAGTCAACTGAATTCAAATTGAATCAAATGAATTTAAATTTCTCAACAAATGATGGGGAAAAAAATCCCATAACAATTATACATATCCGTGCAATTAACAGTAACTTAACAATCATGTATAATTCATTAGACATTTTCTACTTGTATGCCTTTCTTGTACTTCCTTGTACTGTGTAACCCAGACAATGACAGATTCTGTCCGGTCTGAGTGACATCAGTCATTTATTGAAGAGCTTTGTGTCTCTCCGCCTCATAACAACAGTCACACAGATATTCCAGCACATTCCGATGCACATTCTTGAGTTTCAAGATGAGGGGGAGTTTAGATAACCCAGCCCCACATCACCCCCACACCCCACAGGGGTCACACAATGCATGTCACGCATATCATTAATCCTGGGGGTTGTTTCCCCCCAGGGGGCACCCACTGACCCACGCATAAAGGATAAAAGTGTTCTGGCCTGGGATGGGGCGTTCTCAACAGTACGGCCCAGGAGCCGACAACATCCTCTACACTCAACAAAACCACACATACAGGGTTAGTGTAGGCCTGTGAGGTTCAAATAATGTGGCCGTTTCTGTGCATGGCTTGTGAATGGCATTCTCTTTCAAATGCAACTGAAGAAAGTGGAGGAGAAGGGCAAGGCAAAGTTAAGGAGGAGAGCAGTTTTCTTTTGCTTTCCTTGTTTTGGTTTTTATGAAGAAAGTGAAAGATCAGGTTTTGTTCTAGGGTACCTGAAATGATGCGTAAAAAGCGCTGTAGTAGTAAAAAAGGAAACTGCTTGGTACTTGCTCTTTTGTTTAGTACTTTTTTTAAACACTTTTAACTGCTATTTTAAGCTTAATTGTATTAGTTATATACTGTCTGTAATTTGGGGTCTGTAAGATTTTCTAATGTTTTTGAAGGAAGTCTCCTATGCTTACCATGACTGCATTTATTTGATAAAAAATACAATAAAAAAGTAACATTGGAAAAGATTAGTACAGCTTAAATGAATTGTTTTCTATTTTATTATTTATTAAAGTTTTGTTTATTCCTGTGTTGGCAAAGATGAATTTTTGTCTTAAACAGCCATGCTTATTTTATTTTATTTTGAACAATTGTATTTATTTATTTATTTGCTGGACTATTTGATGAATAGGAAGTTGTAAAGAACAGCACTGATTTGAAATAGAAATATTTTGTAACATTATAAATGTCTTTACTGTCACTTTTGATCAATTTAATGCATCTTTGCTGAATAAAAGTACTAATTTCTTTAAAATACTGACTCCAAACTTTTTAACAGTAGAGTACAAAATATAAGATATATATATATATATCTTATAATATTCTTATAATATATATTCTTATAAAATTCTTATATACTGTTCAAAAGTTTGGAGTCAGTATTTTAAAGAAATTAGTAATTTTATTCAGCAAAGATGCATTAAATTGATCAAAAGTGACAGTAATGAAATACCTACAAAGCACTTTCAAGAAATGTTTTTTAAATTAAAATATTAATAATTGAACTATTATTTTAATTAAAAAATATTTCTTGAAAGTGCTTTGTAGGTATTTCATGTGGTGTTTAAATTATTTCATTTTTATTTTAATTTATTTCTTTTTAGGCTGTCAATAATAATGAATTGCATGACATGCTGATTAATCAGTGTAATGTATAAATATGTTGCGTTTCGTACCTGTTTTCCAGTATCTTGTACCACAATCCCAGTTTCTTTTATACAGTACTAACTTTGAATGCACATTTTATGCTCTGTACATTACAGTAATCTTTTGCTTATTTGTTTAATTAGCGTCTGTTTCTTGCATGGTTTTTAACAAACCCATGCTGTTATTAAAGACTTTGTGTGGTGTAGACCGTTGTGTCAAGTACCTCCCATCATGCATTGTATATGTGATGTGAAGTGTATGAGATGAACACACACAGTCCTCCATCCTCTCCGTGTTCTTCCTACATTCTTTCTCTCCATCTCTCTTTCTCTCTCCTTATGGTGAGACCGGTCTAATCCTATTCATTGAGGCCACTCTTTTCCTCTCCTCCTCTCATTATCCTCTTTTCTCCTCAACATTCCCCTTTTCCTCTCCGAATCCATTTCTATAAATCTCCATTTCCCCAGCGGACATTTACAAACCCTTGGGTCCCACCCTCGCCATTCCTCTCTCTACCTCTCTCCTCTTTATTCTCTCTCTCTCTCTGTTTCCGACTGGGCTTTTGCCATTTAATCTTCTTGAAGCGTTCAAGATGTCACTCGCCCCTGAAGCCAGTGGGACAAAGGCCTAAATCCAGCCCTCTCTCAATGGGCCACGCCCCTCAGCTGCCGGTGTGCACTTTGAAGAAGAACGGGATGGGGGGGCGATGCCGAAGTCCCACAAAAACTCCCATGGTCCCCAATTTCTGCATTGGTGGCCCTCTTCTTTTGCTTGATGTGTTGAGGGCTTTGTGAATCTCATGTGCACCTCTACTAAAGTAGACCCCCTTCATGCACATACACTCAAATGTATGCACTGAGGTTAGGTTGCATGTACGGTGAGGCCCATGTATGCTAATTGAAGTGGGGAGTGTATTTGCCCACCGTTTGATTATGCTGTACCTCATTTTATAGAAAAATGTCCAAAATGTTCTGTGTCCAATGCTCAGTACTAAGTTACTGTTTTCCTTCATTGTTTTATATTCCCTATTTTCCCCTTTAAAACATTATCAAATTAAATTCTAATCTAATTAAGTTAATTTTAAAGTTTTTAATTTTGAAGTTCCATTTAATTAAATTAAATTCATTTTAAAGTCAAGCTTTTTTATATATATATATTTAGATTTTTAGTTTATAGTAATTCATCCATCCATCCATTCTACAATCTTATCTTTAGTTTAGTTTAGTTTTTAACATGTCCTTCTATTTCTTTTTATAACTGCATTTTTTTTAACTTTCATTTAATTTGAATATAATTTAATTTCATTCAATTCAGTTCAGTTCAACAAGATTTGTTTTCTTTTACTGTAGAAGATTTTAAACGTCAAAACTCAAAATGTTACACTGACTTGCTGCATTAGAAATTTTAAGTTGGCTCAATTAATTTATGTGAACTAACTAAATATCTTTTAACATCAGCTGAACCAATTGCTGAACCAATTGACCATTTTTACCTTCAAAATCTTTTACAGTATCATTCCATAAAATACATTGCAGTGAATCTTCTAATAAAGAGGAAATACTACTATAATTATAATTACATTATACAACAAATTAAATTACATAACCACTGTATTGTTCCCATATCTACATTACAGTGCTTAGATCATTCTGATCAACTCATTTCCTGTGTAACAGCAACACATCCAATTTCTCACTTTGTCAAAATTGAGCTTTACTCGTCATTTTTTTTTCACACCTCATTCTGAAAAGCATTCCAAAATTTCACTGAAAAAGGGTAAAAAAAAAAGACCATCACTTCCAGGGTCTGTAACCGAGGATTGTGTTTCGACCACTGCTGGAAAAAGGATCTCACTTCAAAAGGATTACAAACCACAGTGGTATCAAATCTCTCTAATGCGGTTATCCCACACATTCACTCACTGCGCTTTAGGCTGATAGCGTCTGGCCCACTGGCTTGGTATTTCCCTTTTAAAGGTAGTGCTGGTTTTGCTTCAAGACATTGGGTAGACCTGTTAGATAAGACCATGTGAAAGTATCAATGAACCAATCTCATTCGTATATTTCTGAGATCAGTAACATTGATTGGATGAATACAGCGCACAACATTGAAACTGCTTATGCAGAAAATGTCATGTAAATCTGCTTGAGGTCTTGTTAATGCAGAGAGAGAAGTAAAACCAAATGAGACTTCAGTGAACATGTTTCTCATCAATATTTTAATTTTTTACCCTCTCAGATGCTGAAACGAAACAGCACATGAAAGTTTCTGACAGTTCAAAGCTCATGAATATTTAATGAGGTAAGCACTGAAGCAATTTATCATTGGATGTCGGTTACTAAACAGAATGTTACATTCTGGCATTGTATCGCTTCACACTGTATACCTTTGGCACTACAAAAATCTCTAATAACTTGACCCAGGGTTAAACACTGTGTTGCATGTCACTCTGGGCATATATATTAATAATCTTCATTCTTTTTTTAGCATCAGCTGGAGTGTTATCCATACAGACTGACAAACAGGTAAAATAAGACCGCTTACACTGGTAAAACTGGACAATAGGCTTACATAATGCTTTTGTAAGGGATATAGCTTGATTAAATGCATAAAATGGAGCTGACATTATGCATGCATGTGAAAACTGCTGTACATTAATATTTTTTAATTTGATTTTATTTTTTTATTTTTTTATAATAATATGTTCTGAGAATGCTGATATAACAGTTCAACAGCACTGGGACTTTTTACTGCTTCTTTCGAATGCTTGTTTGAGTGTCTGTCAGTGGTTGGGATTTTTCATAGATTATTTCTACAGTGTAAAAATGTAATGAATTATTGTAATCACAATTTTAATGAATGCATTACATTAGAAAGCTATTAGTTATTATAAGTGCACATTGGACAATTTATTTATTTATTTATTTTTTATGCAGCATAATATTTTCTAATTTAATCATTCACATGTATTTATTTTGTGCAGTATATATTTGGTCATTTATTTAGTTTATTTATTCATCTATCATTTATTTTATGCAATATACTTTTTTTTTTCCATTGTTATCATCATGCATGCATGCATGCATTTCAGTCCTCCATAGAGTACATGAATGCCACAGTGTAGGTGGTGATAACTGACTTTTCAGTCGATTCATTAAAAAACACTTGATTCATTCCTTTGATTTATTCACAAAGGAAACAAGTGACCAGAGTCAGTGAATTGTTAATTGAGTTGATTCACTGAAAATTCATTTAGGAACTAAACAAGTGACTTTATCATATCAGTGAGTCGTTAAATCTCAAATCATTTACTAAAAATGCTGATTCCTTCAGTAATGAAAAACTACTAATGTGTGTTGCTCTGAGACACACAGCGGTTCTACTGCTGCTTCCCAAACTGTTTTTGTCGAGAGAGCAAAAACAGACAAAGTAACTGGCATTACTGTGTTGAAATGTAGGTTACTCAATATAAATTTATTGTAACTGTTGTATAAAAGCAACATCGTAATCATGTTTTTTTTCCCCACTCTTGTTTGTGTGATATTGCTTAAATATGCATGCAGTTGTATATGTGACTTTTTAAATGCATCTGACTTTTTAAACACACTCTTACTCACACCTTTATGCACCATATTGTCTTTAAACACACGCTGCCGCCTTAACAAATCGCTCATGTGCTCTAACATATGACTTTAGTGTGTGTCCATTGTGTGAACAGGCTGGTCCTCACTCATAACAGAGGCAGTAAAAGTGTCTGAGAGAGAAATATATGACCCTCCTTCTGTTTTCCTGTGTAGGAGAGAATAAGAGTGGACCCCACTGATATTTCACCCCCACCTGCCCTGCCGTTAAGAACAATGTGGGAGCTCCTTTATGAGTGAATGACTCCGTCCCCACATTCACTATCTCTCATAACCTGCAGGACAAACAAAGAGCCAAGCACTTCCTATTGCTTGCTTCAGTGAAGGTGCATCTGAGTGTGAAGCAATTTCTCCAAGGAGGACGTTGCTCCTCAAAAAAGCTGAATGAGAAAGTATTGGCATTTCAGAATTTTTACATAAATACAACCAAATGAGAGATTTTTTACAGAATGTTTTTTTTTGTTTGTTTCTCTCTTGAGCTTTTTGCATTCTTATATTATCAGTTAGTAATATTAGCAGTAATACTATTTCTTATGTACACTATTATTTAAAAGTTTGGGGTCAGTAAGATGTTTTTGAAAAAAAAGGGGAAAAAAAAACTTCTATTCAGCAAGGACACATTAAATTGATCAAAAGTGACAGTAAAGAAATTTATAATGTTACAGAATATTTGATTTCAAATAAATGCTATTTTTGAACTTTTTGTTTTTGAATTAAAGAACCCTGAAAAAATGTATCATGGTTTCCACATAAATATGAAAATATTAAGTAAAAATAATAACATATTAAGTAGCATATCTGTTTGCAAATTGAAATTTTAAATATATAAAAATATAATATATCATGCTA
>NW_015542320.1:274838-289810 GCF_001515605.1 Sinocyclocheilus anshuiensis | reverse complement strand
TACTACAACTAAGGTTATAGTAATTAAAATGTAAGATATATAAAAAAAAAATTATAATTTAAAAATATTAATTTTAATAATAATTCTAGTATTTGTGTACTGTGAATTAATGCTTTGTATTAATAAATAGTATGTTAATATAAATATACAAATATGATGGTATTGGTTGACTTTTGATAGTGTAAGACAAATGCTGGTCTATCTGTAGGAACGTTACCTCCTTTTTTCAAAAGTTCAGTCATCCATGTAGACAATGCCTTAAGTGTACAATAAAAGCACGTTGTGGTCTCAATGTGCATTAAACCATGCACATCCTTGTAGTGATGCAGTTCCTAAGATGTTGGGATCAAATTGCAGGTATATCAAAGTAAACGGAATGTGCGTTTAATGTGATCTGCCTTACCAATTGTTCTTTTCTATAAGCATTCAAATAGGTTTTTTAATGTAATGCAAGACTGTAGTGCTTTGAATGTTATTTCCAGGTGCTGTTTGGTAGAGTTCTGTGTATTTGGATTTATTGCTCTCTTTAAGCATAGCTAAAGGAAACAACAGAGCCAGTGGAACAAAAGTCCATCTGCAGATGCTTCCTCTAATATTATGTAACTGGAGGATGTTTCTGGATTTGCTCTGTGTATTGCAATGATGCCATTTGAATTTGTATCTGTATCACCAGCTTCACTACTGTAGAAATGCTCTTTAGAAGATGTTCATGCATGTGTATGGACAGTATTTTTACATTTTCTGGCAGGCAGCAGATGTGTCCATGTGAGTGTGAACATGCTGACACTTTTTCCTGTGTGTTATTTGCAGGTTAGCAGTATGTGAAGGTGTGATGAAGCTTAAATAGCAACAGACAATAATAGAAATTGCTTATTAAATAGATTAATGTGGCAATAGAGCAATGATTCTCTACCTTTTCAACTCCAAGGCCCCCCATTATCAAGTCGAATCACATTTATTTATAGAGTTCTTTGTACAATACAGATTGTTTCATAGCAGCTTTACATGAATAAACAGGAAATAACAGTGTTAATGTTGTAAAATAGATCATTTATGAAATTAATTCTATTTCAGCTGTAAACCAGCTCTACAGATGACAATAGTCTCATTATTCAGCTCCATTTAGTTCTTTATTGTTTCAATTCGGTTCAAAAAGTTGTTCAGCAATTAAGAAAACAATATTCAAAGGCCTTGTGACTTTTCAAGTTGTTTGTGATTTACTTAAAGGGTTAGTTCACCCAAAAATGAAAATTAGGCTGTGTTTTACTCATCCCCGAGGCATCCTAGGTGTATATGACTTTCTTCTTTCAGACGAATCCAGTCTGAGTTATATTAAAAATGGTCCTGGCTATTCCAAGCTCTATCATTGCAGTCAGCGGGTGTCGCAGGGCTTTAGTCCAAAAGAAGTGAAATAAAAAGTGCCCATCCATAAAAAAAAAATGTCTCACACGGCCCCGGGGGGTGAACTAAGGCCTCCTGTAGCGAATAGATGCGTTTTTGTAAATAAAATATCCATATTCAAAAGGTAATAATCACTTTAATCTTTAATAAATATTAAAAATACAAAAAATATTTTTTTTACTCAATTTCTAATCAGTAAATTATTTTTAGCTTTGGCATTACCAGAAAAATGTATATTCATTGTAAGATTTTATTATATTACTTGTCCAAGTCTAGAAATCCAGGTTTTGCAAGACAGTCGTTTTGGGGGTAAATTAAAGATTTTAGTTGTTTGGGCTTATTGTAATGCCTGTTTTATCTTAGGGTACTTTCACACCTGTAGATCGATTGCTTTGTTCCGAAACGGGGATTAAAATTATTACAGTGTTGCTTTTTATTCTTGGTGCGGTTCGCTTTCACACGGCAAAGTTTCTAAATGGACCAAATTTGTTAATAAAAGTCACGTCCGAGTAATATGTTGAATAGAAACTTGATTTTATCCATTGGGAACTAACTGGATCAAAGAGGTGTGATTAAGGGTGCTTTCACACCTGTAGATCGATTGCTTTGCTTGCAAAGTTTCTAAACGGACTAAATTTGTTAATAAAAGTCACGCGCGAGTAAACTGTTGTCTCATTGGTCAAAGTTCCACGGTTTATTTTCCGGTATTCCACTTAGCTGTCACGGCTGTCATCCATCAGGATGGAGCGACAACAGCTAAGGGGGGAAACACGCCAGGTTCCGAAACAACGAGCCAGGTGTGAAAGCACCCTTATTTTATATCCTTTTAAGCCATCTTATGGGCCCCGGTCCCCTGGTTGAGAACCATTTTTGTAGAGTAATGTTTACACCGTATATTAATACAATTGATGGATGAAATTTAATTTAATGGTGTTTTGGTTTGTTCAGGTACTCTATAAAACCCTGAAGAACAGCACATGTGCTGCCCAAAAAATGTTCACACACATCACATGCCTGACCACCATGCAAATCCACACCTCTCTTTTAATTTATCATCCCATGGGTGAAGCCATTCACTCTTACAGCAACACATATGAGCACATTTCCATGCCTCCATTCTTTAATGTCAGCCGAGGGCTTTTATTAGTCTCTTCGTTTCAGACGTTTTCGTCGGGTGCTGGGCATAACCGTGGTATTCGATGGCCCATCTAAACCTGTTATGTATACAAAATCAGAGTTAAATGCTAGCGACCTAATCTCTGATATTTGCATGAGGCGAGGGTGATAATTGCAGGCTGAAAGCACAATAACGGGACAGTGCGCTCTGCGTTTCCCATATCAATCACCACGAGTGGGGGAGAACCAAGCGGGATGGCTAGTTAGCGCTGGTCGATTGTTTGCGGGCCCTGACCACGGCGCTTTTCGGGCAGGCCTGGCAGGGGGTTGGCTGGTCCCTCACAGACCTGAGCACAGCCCCCGTGTTCATCCGTCCATTCGGATCTGTCACCCCAGGGCTAACCCAGCCAATGGCTACCCTTTGTCCCTCTCTGCATTCTTCAGGCCCATTGTGTGGGCCAATACCAGTTAGGCTCATCCTTACAATTCCCTTTGTCAGGAGGACCCACAGCACAGAATCCAGAGAGGGGGAGAGAGCAAGCCATCAGATGGAGAGAGAGAGAAAGGGGAAAAAAGTTGCTATGTGGGAGAATGAAAGGACAGAGGAAAGAAAGGGATGTGATGGGCTGTTTTTTGATGCTCTTTTTCAAAGACATGGAGTGGCCATCATTCGCAGTGTCAAGTGTCAATGTCTGATCATGTGGGGAGTCATGAAAGCCGTTCTCTTAACTTTGAGGCCCCACTGAGTTGATCCAATATATTAAACTCTAAACGCAACAGCTTTGCACAAACATATGTCATTTGTCAAAAAAGCGGCCTTTTGCACAGGTTGACCAGTGATGGGAAGTGACCGGCAAGTAGGTGAAACGCAACCAAATACTACATTGCTGTTTAATGTTAACGAGATAGTTCACCCAAAAAATCATTTAATCACCCTCATCTTGTTCCAAAGCTTACTTCTTTCTTCTGTTGAAAGTATTCCAAAGTATATTCCACAGAAGAAAGAAAGTCATACAGGTTTTGATTGACGTGAGGTTGGTTAAATTCTGCAAGAATTTTCATTTTTGGGCAAACTATCCCATTGATTAACCAATCTCTCATCTTTCATAGCACAAAAATGTGAGTCATTCTAGTGAACTGGTTGGTTCATAAAATGATTCATAATTCAAGATTAAAATTATTTTGTTTATTTATTTATAATAGGGAAATATTAAGTTAAATGCTGCTGTTTATTGCTCAACTCAGTAACCCAGCTATATAAATTGTTTATTTTATTTATTTTCTGTATTTAGTGTAAATGTACCTTGTGTACCTTTGATATTCATTTATAAAAAACTTATGTATCTATAGTTTTTCTTGTTTTTTTCTTCTATTGATTGTTTCGTTTTTTAAATGTACTTATCTGTTAATTTTTATTTTATTTGTTTCTATTTTGTACAACATTTCAGCTCAACCTCTGTTTTAAACATCCTCTATAAATTACTTGACCTAAATGGCTTTATTTTTTGTAAGTTTATTTTTTCTTTTTAAGAAATATTCAGATGTATTATTATTTAATTACGTTAAATTAGTAACTCATAACTTGGTGAACTACAAGTTAGCTTCAGTATTGATTATTATACTGTATTCTGCTCATCTTCCTTAATTAATCTCTATAAACACCTCTGTAAAAGGGGTTGTTTTTCCCAAAAATGAAAATGCTGTCATTTACTCCTCCTTATGTTGTTACAAACCTGTATTACTTTCTTTCTTCTGTGGAACATAAATAGGGTGGCCATATGTGCCATTCATACGGGACACGTCCTGGCCAGGATTTTTATATTGCCTAAAATATCCAAAGTAGTTTGACCAATAACATGCAGTTATTGTATATAATTGACCAATCGTGGCGCGTGAGAAGGTGAGATCTACAGAGAACGATCAAAGCGTCGCTGCGCACCGATCATTGAATGACACCAAAGTACCACGAGAGCGATTCGAAAGCATAAGGAGCCGTCTGCTCTGAAGCTCTCGTGAATGTCATACAACGATCGATCTGCACAGTGCAAACAGCCAAAACCTGGATATTTTAGGGAATATAGAAATCCTGGCAAGGACGTGCCCAGTAAAAATGGCCCGTATGGTCACCCTAAACATAAATGAAGATATTACAAAGACATGAGGATGACAGAATTTTTATTTTGGGTGAACTATCCTTTTAATGTCATCAACAGTGTTAAAGTAAGTGTGCTATATTTGAACGATGAACCAAAAATATGAACATGTCCATGTGTGTGGTATTAAAGCATGGAAAACATAAGTTCTGTGACCCGGTGGGAGGGTGTCTGGAATTTCAGCATCAGCTGAATCATTGGCAAGCATAACAAGATACAGCCCTCTTTTACTCAAAGCAAAACAGCTTTTTATCACAAACTGTGTTTGAAATATTTAATCTGTTGGCTTCTACATGATTCCCAGCCAATTCCCATGTTGTATGATAGGACAGCTTTTGAAGAATGTTATCTGCTGTAATTTCGTAATGTTTGGTCAATGCTCTGCACATTCCAATGACATCATTACCGACTGTGAGTATGCAGAAATCCCGGAGGAGGGATAAGTCGTGTTGAATCTGTAAGTTCACCAATCAAATCAATGTGTAAACAAAGAGAGAGCACACAAACACAAGCACAGAGCAAATCTATGACAAGAGTTAATCTTATTTTTGTGCTCAATGTAAATAGCACTTTCTCTTTCACACACTCATCTGGTTTATTTGGCCTGCTAGTTCCCACAGCTCTCAGTCATAGCTTTTGTGTGCATTTGTCGCTATTTTATCGCATCGTGTCCTACTAGCACCATGACACGGTGAATTCCATGGCTGTTGGAATTGGAAGTTATTATACGCAGTGTGTTCCTCGACACACTGCGTATAATAACATAAATGTGATTTATTGATTGATTGGTAATTGGGTGATTGATTGGCTGGCTGCATGGTTGACCAGTTTAAGAATGCTCAAGGGTTCATAGCCTCTTTCTGGGCCCTTCAGCACTGTGTGTGAGTTCAGTAAGGGGTCTTCGCTCATTGCATATGAATGAGCCAGGCCTCAGGGGATCTAATGCTTACAGGCTAATCCTCAGTGGTGCTGAAGATACTTAAGGCCACTTTATGACTCTTAAAACACATTGTTATCATCCTGAAGAGATGTATGATGTCTCACTGCTGCATTCCACTTCACTTCACTGTTGTAGAAAGTAAAACCCAGCGAGGACAATGGAACTAACTGAAGAGTATGAATGAGGTTATCTCATGGTGTGGCTTGATAAGTAATGAGACTCAGCAAGGGTTCTGTGTGATTGCAGACTTTCACTTTCTTTAATTCCATTAGATATTCACTGGTTTTCATCTTAGAACGACAGGAAATTGTGATTTTGGTTTCTTCAAAACTGGGTAAAAATACAGTCAATTACAGTCTTCATTTGTGCGATCTTGTTTCTTAAAGGGGTCATATGATGCTATTTTAAAGATCATTATTTTCAGATTGTCATAGCAAAGTCGGAATTTACCCTTTTTTTTTTTAGAAATAGCCTTTGTGCATAGCCAGCCTTGTACTCTTCTAGGTTAAAAAAAACTGTCATTCATAAAATGCGTTGCACAAATTCGAACATCTGGGTTTTGCTGTTCTGTTGTAAATAAATCTTAACCAATGATTCCTAATTGCATCTACTTCCGGAAGGCCAAATAAAGTGCTTTTGCTTTCGCACTGAAATACACAGCGTCTCCCTGACATGACTTTATCAACACTACTGCTGTTCCTGAAACCACGCCTTCTTATTTTTTTGCGTGCATATTTGGGCAGCATTATGCTAATATTTCCACATAGTGACGTAGATATGTGGGGGCGTGTTAGAACGAGCCATTTTAGGTAGGCGTGGCTGACTCTTAACTTTTATAAAGAATATCTCTTTGGATTTGAGACTTTAGTCTTTGCAACTTTACAGATCTTCTTTATGCACCAAGAGCTTGTAACACTCCAAAGAGAAAGGAAAAATTGAAATCGCATCATATGACCCCTTTAATATTGCTTTTTGCAGCCATCACTGAATCTGCAGCAACCACTTAGAAGTGACTCTTATGAACCTGTTCTTTTTAGTGAATCAAAAACATACAACGCAACCAGTGTAGTCTGATTTATCAAATGACTTTTCTGCTGTGATTTTGGGAAAGGATCTATGGAATACTTTAAATTATTATTCTAATTATAAATTGGATAAAATGAAATTCCTGAAGACGTGAAGGCCATTGAGGACTTGTGTGGATTCTGTGTGGGCCTGGTGAAAGGTCGGGGCTCCCATCACAGAGGTCAAAGTTGAAACGGCATATACAATAGCAAATGGTGTTCAGGAAAGGAGCAGGGTGATGTGGGTTGTCTTGATGGCAACCAATGAGAAAACACTGCATTTTTTGAAAATGTCAAGAGCAGGAACTTAATGTCTACTTGGCCAGTTCTATACATTAATTTAATCTTCATATCTGTCTTTGAACCTAGATTTAAGCTAAGAGATAAACTGTATCTCTTATGTGTGAAAGCTACAATCTTTGACATCTCTCTGAAAAGAGCAGAAGGCCGTGAACTCAACACAAAGCTTACGATGACAGTAAAAGTTAAATAGACTCCAAAAGTTTCCAACCAGATCCATTTGGATCTGGTCCCACGTAATTAAACCAAGTACACCCTATCTTCCAGGAAATAATGGCATGTCGGACTGCACACATCTCGCCCGTCACCTCTTGACCCTGACATATCCTCACCCCCCGTCATGTCGGAGAGAACGCAGTTAAAACGTTTGAAAAAACGTTTAACCCGCACACCCCAGCCTCTGTTAACTGCGCTACTGCTGCTTTTCATTTACGGCCTCCCCCGTCATCCATCTCCCTTGCTCCCGTTAACCACAGGAAGTCACTCACTTCCTCATTACAGCACATCAAACGCTTGCAGCGACCATAAACCCGCCCCATCGCTGCACCAACACATGCCTCCAATTCTGCCACTGCGCACCCGGCTGCAACTGTTTCAAAAAGCCTCTGATTTACACAAGAGCACTTTGTCTCAGTAAATCTCACGTTATAGACACGAGCTTCATCCAATTCTTGTTTCATAGGCTCTTTGCCTGAACCGCATCGCGCATTCATCAGCAGGTATATGTGTCAACAAAGTGATGGAGTGATTCAGGGTTAGTGAGCGGAAGTGTGGTTTTATGGCTCGACTCTGTGTGAACCGCGATGACTGTGTGTGAGTCTGGGATTAGTTACCGTGTATGATCCACACTCAAGACGTTCGGAGATGCTGCTACAGATCAGCGTAATAAACCATGTCATTGATCTCAAGTGGTTTTAATCATGGGCCACAAATCATCTTTCTCCTTAATGTTTAAGAGCGATCTACAAATGTGCTACGACTCGGAACAAGAAGGCTGTGAAATCGAAGCATTTGCTGAAAAGTG
The DNA here is from genome assembly GCF_001515605.1 of Sinocyclocheilus anshuiensis. NCBI lineage: Eukaryota > Metazoa > Chordata > Actinopteri > Cypriniformes > Cyprinidae > Sinocyclocheilus > Sinocyclocheilus anshuiensis. The sequence continues at coordinate 281,812 of NW_015542320.1, read as the reverse complement.
TTTCGGTTGGTCTTTTGGAGCGATTGAGTTCACAGTGGTATTGAGGATCAGAGAAGTCGGGCTTTCAGAAGCATGTAATTAGAGTTAAACCAAACTGAATCTTGCATCCAAAGCTTCTGTGCGAGAACCCTTTGAATGGGTTTCCAAATAAAAGGCTGCATGAGCATTTACATTGATTCATTTAGCAGCGGCTTTTATCCACACCGAAGTAAGGAACAACATGCATGTACATTTGGATTCAAGACGTGCATCTGAGGCCTCTGTGAATACGCCATTTGATTTTGTTATTTATAGAAACTGACCACCATAAGAGGATGAATTAATCTCCATTACTCTAATCAAAGAGAGAAAGAGAGTGAAGGGGGTGATTTAGATTTACACAACAGCAGTTTTGGCTATTGTAACTCATCTCTTTGACTGTTATAGGATTGAACTGCTGGCCTTTCGAGTTTGGATGCAAATGTAGTCGAGTCGTTGCTAAAGCAAGCGGCCTACAATAAGCACTATGAACTGTGACTGTTGTGTGATTGAGATGAATTAACAAGGCATTTTGGGAAGAAGTTGAACAGTAACTTGGGCCAATTAAATGCACGTTAGGCAAATGAATATCTTTGTTTTCTTAGAAACAATCTTTGGCCTCAATGAGTACCTATGGCTATTGAATGCCTCAAAAGACCAACACAAACGCTCCTCAATTCACACTAGAATAATGTGAGCAGATGTTGCTTTCTGATCAACACAAACATATGCATACTCTTATGCAGTCTTGTATACATGAGTCAGTTGTGTTCATTTTTTTGCCCTACTAATTAAAAAAAATCTATCTATCTATCTATCTATATCTATCTATCTATATCTATCTATCTATCTATCTCTCTGTCTGTCTCTCTGTCTCTGTCTCTCTATCTGTCTCTCTCTCTGTCTCTCTATCTGTCTCTCTCTCTATCTATCTCTCTATGTCTGTCTGTCTGTCTGTCTGTCTAATCTAATTTATGATATTTTTAAAAAATTGCTTTCTGAATTTGTTTTAAAATTCCTAATTTTTTTATGACGGATGAAAGTTTCGGAGGCAGTGTGTAAATGTGATTGACACAACAATGAGGTTGTATTTTTTTTTAACGTGTGAACATTTCAGACGAGAATTTCGGACTCAGTGTGCAGTGACCTTAATGATTAAGGTTCACATGTACGTTCACAGGTAAAGAAAATATGTGATTACTTTCTGCTTACAACACATGACATTTTCAAAACAAAGAGTTAATTCCTAAGAACTTCATACATGTTTTACACTTGATTTTGAATTATTTTTCCTTTTCTTTTTCATGTTCGCTCTTATATGTCTATGACCATTATGAAAAACTCCATAGGGCATGTGAATGAGTGAGTGAATGGAAAGGTGGATGAATGAGTGACTGCATGAATGAGAGGATTGGACATATAGAGGGAGGGAGAGATGAAGGGGAGGTATTTAGAAAGCTATATTGAATCAGGAATTTCCTAGAACTCTCCAGGAGGGAGGGGAAAGGGGCGTGGAGAGTTAAGCTGGACCCCCGTCCCTCTCCTGCCCCCCTGGTCAGGCTTAGAAGAGGACTCATTCTGTAGCCTTAGTCAGCATGCTCATAGGGGGCCCTCACAATGGAGCTATTCTGCGGACAAAGAGTAGAGTTAATGCCACTATTCCACTGCGCTATGCTGCTGGGGGGCTCTTCTCAGGGCAGGCGCTAGCGCTGGCTTGTGTTAGCCATGGCGAAAGGTAATTTTCCCCTCAAACATGGCTCAGAGGTTAAGGTAGATGACAGATCAGAAATCACACGTGAGGTAGTGTAGCAACAGGGGGGAATCTATTATTAATTTTCATAACTTAAAAGCTGTACTTTAGCAGCTTAAATGGAATGAAATGGGCTTTTTTTCTCAGAACTGTGAGAAATAAAGTGAATTGAGAGATGTTTTTTTCATTTCCTATAGCGGAGATATCCCATGGCTTCCATATTTATTAACTTTATTGATAACAATATATCCATGCATATAATTCTTCTTCTTCTTCTTCATCACTACTTGTACAGAGACAACTACAAGTGATATAGATGAGAGTGGACCAACAGCAAAATTAGCTCAACCAATGGCAAGAGTTTGGGGGCAGGACAACCTTTTTGATTATTAACTGCAGTTGTTGGAGACCTGTTTGGAAACAATATACAGCTCATTTTGTATTGCAAGTGTGGTGCAGAAACACACTTCAGCTTTAAGTAATTTCTTTCATCTCTCTACTGTGCCTATTCTTTAAATCAAAAGGCCAAAAAGAGGTTCGTTTGCACAGTTTATGTATATGTGTGTGAATGAACATGCTTTTTTATGCATGTGTGTGGGTGTGTGTATGCGTGGATGTCACACACTTTTGTTAAATGAGCTGAGCCTTTGTTAACATGCCCTTAAGCACACCTAACCCTGACACCACAACCTCTCCCCTCTCTTTTATCTTCACTCATCTAAGTGTCCTTCATCTTTCCATCATTAACAATTTTCTCTCCTCACACTCCTTCTCACATTAAAACCCTTCTCATGTTGTTCCAAACCTGTTTGACTTTCTTTTGTCAGTGAAATACAAAAGTAGACATTTTTAATAATGTACTAGTTTTTGTGCAACTATAATGAATGAATTAAGCTTTCACGATTCAAAAAGAACACAAAAACACCATAAAGTATCATAAAAATGGTCCATAACTTTTGTGGTACAGTTGCTTGAAAACTTCAGAAACACTTCAGAAGGTTTGAAATAGGTTTGACCACTTTTATGGTGCCTTTTAGTCATTTTGGAACTTGACATCTCATCCTCTTTCATTATAGTGGCCTGGATATTCACATAATTGTATTCCATGCAACAAAGAAAGGTTTGGAACAACACAAAGGTGAGTAGATGATGACTAGTAAGTGATAATTCGTTTTTTGTGTGTACTATGTCTTTAAGTGTGTTCTTTATCACAGCATTGCTCGCTGTTGTTGACTTTTGAAAGCGCTGAGGGCACTTATTACTGATGGGTGGAGTGGAGAGGAAGTACATTTAAGGCAGTGCAACTCTAGATGGGATCTAAGGTCTTTGTCGGACATAAAGCATGTGTCTTCTTTCTCCAAAGCGTGGCCTATAATGGCTGTCGTGGTCGTTAAGCGATTGTATTACTCCCAGCAGGTGAAGGGCGAATCTCCTCATAACCTTCCTTTATTTTTCCTTCCCTTTTGTCGTTTACAAGCCATTGTTTGGGGCAAAGGCGAGGAAAAAGAAAAAGAAAAAACTTTCTGCTGTTCTTTTGAAGGGTAAGCTGTTGTGCCTCATTGTTAAGGAGGGACTTTGATGTTTTAAGTTAAATGGTGAGTCAGAGAAAGTGTTGGACTTCGATATGACAGACTAGGTGAGGTGTCCCATTTCTGAGGGGAGTTCTCGTAGGGGTGTTTTTGAAGGGGATTGGATTTCTTTCTGCTTTCACCTGCTCTGAAGTCCTTGTAAGTTCAGTGACATCTACTCCGGAGTCTTTTAGAATGGACTGGGGCCTAGTGGGGTTGTATTTGAACTGTGCTTTATTCAGCAGCTCATCGGTACCCGATTCTGTCACTATCAACTTTTATGTTACATACATATAATATATGGCACTGTTTACACTTGGTTTTAAGATCCATCTCAGATGATCCGAGCATAATTGGTCAGGCCAGACAGATTGCCATTTACACCTGGAAGTCAAATGCATCTCGAATGTGACTCCTGTGACCACCTGATCCCACTTTAAAGGGAGAGTTTCTGATTTCATCACTACAAACATTACTTTCTATGTATGCATGCTGCTGTATGTTGATAAAACAGAAAACAATAAAAAGCACAAAAACTTTTGTTTACAAATATACTTCCATATTTTTTATGTCTCTTCAAACTATATATTACTGTAAGTGAACTTTGGGTATGTGCTTCACATAATCTGTCAATGCATGTTGACATCAGGTAAAGAGGCCAACATTTCTGATCAGATGTTAATATTCCTTTAAAGTTGTGTATCATTACAAATTTTACTTTTTGAGGAGAAAATAATTTTCTCAATTCCATATTTTGAGGAGGGAGTAGATGCCATTGCTTACATACATTTATAGTTAAGGCCTGTTCACACCAAGGATAATAACTATAACTATAACAATAAAGACATAGTTTTAAAAATCAGTTTAAATTTGAAAATAATCTACATCACATCTATAACCATAATGGCAGAAAGGTACAATATCTTTGGAATCACATTCAGAACAATTTTTTTTTTCAAGTTGATGAATGATAAAATTATTGACAGCCAATCAGAATCCATCCTGCTTCTTGGTGGGATCTGCCCAGTGTTACTTGCATTTACATTTACATGTACATTTACATTTACAAGTATTTTTCTATACTATTATAGCATTTATTAATATCTTGAATTAGCTATATAGTTTCAGTTTTTATTTTAGTTTTACTAGTTTTGTTTTTGTACTTTTAAAAAGATTTCTATTTATCTTTCATTTCTTTTTTTCAGTAATTTTAGTTTTTTTTATTTATTTTAATTTTAAAACTTAATTGCCAAGGAAAAAACTCTTAAGTATAATATTTATTTTATTTCATTTTATGTTACATGTTCTTGTTCCTATTTCAATTAACAAAAATGATTCTTAATGGTTTTAGTTAATAACAACACTGCTCCAGTCTGAACTAGTTTCAACATGGGCAAAAAACACTAAGTTCCAATTAAATTACATTTTTGTCGTCTTCCTTTCAGAGTGCTCATCCAAGAGCATGCTGAACTGTTTTAATGGCACCATGTGTTACCTTACAACCTCACAAACCTACAATTACAGGTTTAGCAATTAGCTGTTTAACACATAATCAACACTCATTTGGGGGAAGGGTGCTTGCAAGGCAATAAATACACAATATGGGAGTATTTGATCGTAACATTCATGTTAAGAAAAAAAGAAAGAAAGAATAATTAAGCCATTTAGCCGATGAGTCTTTTTCAGAATGACTTACAAAAGTAAGAATCAATCATCATCACTCATAATTATATCAGCAGCTACATAGATTTGAGATATGGCTCATTTCACATAAGTATGCATACTGAATCTCACTCTCCATCAAAGTAACCAAGCAGTACTGCCTGAATGTCTTCATTCTGCATAAATTCAGAGTAATTATTTGCACGACTGCAATTCCAACGCAATTAACCTTGAGTATCATAAAAGAGGAGTTGCTGACTGCTGGGAAATATGGGTAAAAAGCTCACTGTGATTCGATTATATCTGGCGATTTATATTTTCAACAATGTTGTTTTCACATTCAACAGCTGTCAGGCAGAGTAAATGGGATATGTGCTTCAAATTAAGTATGCTAATTAATTAATCCGATTTAACAATAATCATAAGAAAGGAAAGAAAAGTTAATTAGTTGAATTGGTATATATTATCAGCTGGGTCTTATATTGGCCTCTATGGCCTGGACTTTTGTCTCAAATGAATGATTACCAAAGTAGCCTGGAGTGCACCATAAAAGAATAGAATAGGGGTCAGGAAGAGAAACAGATGCCTTAAAATAAGGCACTTGAACTAATCTAGATGTGTTTGAGGTTCTCTTAATTGGGCATATGTGTTAGTGTCATGTGTGCAGTGAGGGTAGCAGTGATTAGATTGTGCTGTGAGCCATCAGATGGACTGACAGGTTGGTAATGGCCTATATTCTCCTCTCAACCCTCGCGTGGCAGCACTCTGACACCAAAACGGCAGCTCGGCGTCTTTTGCCATGACCCAGTATCTTGAAGTTGGAATTAATTATTTTTTTTACATCAATTAAATTGACAATTTGCTGGTCTGTATTCTCTATTGCGCTCTTAACATAAATACATACAATTAATTAATTCATTTTCTAATTTAGTTTATTGTATAATTTTGTATTTATTTAATGCTCTTGTATTTTGTATTATTTTTGATTCAGTATGCTGTCTACTGTTTTATTTTAATATTTATTAATTTAGAAGACGCTTTTTATCCAAAGAAACGTACAAATGCTGTTGTGACTTACAAATAATATTGTGAAATATTTTTAGAATTTAAAATAAATCTTTTAAATTTCACATATTTTTAAAATGTCATTGATTCATGTGATGCAATGCTGAATTTTCAGCATCATTACTCCAGTCCTCAAATTTACATGATCCTCAGAAATCATTCTAATATGCTGATTTACTGCTCAAGAAACATTTCTTATTATTATCAACGTTTATGCTGATTACTGTTTCTGTGGAAACTGTAATAAACTGCCATTCAAAAGTTAGATAAGATGAAAAAAGAAAGAAATTAATACTTTTATTCAGAATTTATCACCCTCAAGTCATCCTAGGTGTATATGACTTTCCTCTTTCAGACGAATCCAGTCGGAGTTATATTAAAAATGGTCTTTGATCTTTCAAGCTGTTTAATGCCACTCAGCGGGTGTTGCATGCATCAGTCCAAAATAAGTTAAATAAAAAGGGATTCGTCTGAAAGAAGAAAGTCATATACACCTAGGATGACTTGAGGGTGAGTCATTTGTGGGCTAATTTTCATTTTTGGGTGAACTAACACTATAAGCAGCACAGCTATTTTCATGATTGATAATAATAGGAAAAATTAATAATAACTGAACACCAAGTAGGCCTATAATTGATAATAATTGAGCATCAAATCAGCATACAAGAATCATTTATGAAGGGAAAAAAATGTAATAAATTTTTTTAAGATAATAAAATTATTATTATTTTTACACATATGGCACTGAGACCCTAACCATAAATAAAATCAGCCAGGACAGAAAAATTGACTGACTACAGAACAATTGCCAAACAGGAAGGTTTGAGGAAATCTGTTTACAGCCACAATGTACTAATCAATAACTTACAAAGCACTAAATCAGTGGCTTGAGTGTGTTCCACACACACACA
>NW_015542320.1:262817-274740 GCF_001515605.1 Sinocyclocheilus anshuiensis | reverse complement strand
ACACACACACACACACACACACACACACACACACACACACACACACACACACACACACACACACACACACACACACACACACACACACACACACACACACACACACACACACACACACACACACACACACACACACACACACACACACACACACACACACACACACACACACACACACTAAACTAAATGCCTCACTGAGGTTCATTAAGCTGATTTCCTTTGAGGGCTGGCCTACATTTGTCTGAGAAGCTCCAACTTCTCTGTGATCAAGCAGACAGATAACTGTCAGAGCCGGAGAGATCAGGACATTTGAACAATAGCGCCGCCCCCTACCAGCCCTGAATTGTTATGCTTGCTTTCCTAACCTCTGCCCTTTTCTTCAGGCTCACGTATTGCTGAAAGGCCTGTGCCATCTCTAGTGCGCTATATCATCCAGTGTTCATAAGTGTGTGTGTCTCTCTAGGTTAAAGGTGCTATTCTGTCAGGTCACGGAGATCAAACCTAGTTGATGGGACTTTAATTAGCATGAAATGGGCATTTCGTCTCTAGCTCTGACAGTTCTTCCCCTCTGAAGAGACTTCTCAGGAGTCTCCCACTAAACGTAAAGTTTTTTGCTGAAAAAATGGGGTTGCTCGATGTTAAAATTATTTGATTAAACTGCCAAAAGTTATTTAGAAATTGTATCTTTCGTTTTGTGGCTCTTAATCTGTCTCATTTAGCATGTACTGCTTTAATTAACTCATTTGTCCTGGTGGTTTATTTAAGCTAGTCAAGGACCCGGCTATGTGTAATTTGCTGTAATGCTCTCTAAAATGGTAAGTTTAGTTTATACGGCAACAAAAAAATAATAAATCAGGCCAAGCACATTTGTGCACAAACTTTTGTGAAAGAATGATGGTTTCTGACGCACAAAGTACACACATAGAGTGCTCATTACTCTCAGGGCGAAAGGTAAGAGTCTTTTACAGGGCAGTTTGAGTTATGACCCTAAAAACCCCTGGCAACATCTGGACTCCATATTATGGACCAACCAGTACTGGACATGATCATAGTTTAGGCTTTGCAATGAGGTCGTCATTTCAACAGAACAGCTAAATGAGTCTGTCAAAATGTTGCGAAAACAAGGTGATCAATATTAACACTTAATGTATGGAGAAATTTCGGCTGCACAATTAATAGAAAAATTATTGCTATGATGGCTACAGCGATTTAAATTATATGTACCACTACCGGTCAAAAAGTTTGAAATAAAACGAAAAAAAAAAAAATGTTTTTGAAAGAAGTCTCTTATGCTCACCAAGGCTGCATTTATTTGATGAAAAATACAGTAAAATCAGTAATACTGTGAAATATTATTACAGTTTAAAATAACTGTTTTCTATTTTAATATATTTTAAAATGTTATTTATTTCTGTGATGGCAAAACTGAATTTTCAGCATCATTACTCCAGTCTTCAGTGACTTATGATCCTTCAGAAATGATTGAATGTGCTGATTTGGTGCTGATTTCTTATTATTATCAATGTTGAAAAAAGTTTTTGCTAATTTTTGTGGAAACTGTGTTTCACTACTGAAAAATAATAATAATAAGCAGCACAACTATTTTTAACATTGAAAATAATAAGATGATAATAATACATTTATATTTGAACACCAAGTTATAATTGATAATAACTGAGCACCAAATTATCAAATAAACATAAATGATTGTGATTACAATACAGGAGAAAATATTGACAAAATATTGTCTTCATCATGTAGCTCTGCCAGAAAGAGAATAAAGCAACATTTGTTTTAGTTGAAATCAATCAGATTTGGAGGGTGTCCTGCTTCTTTCTATGTGTGTGTGTGTGTGCACCACATTATGAGGACCAAATGTCCCCAGAAGTATAGTAATGCCAGTAAATATTGACCCTGTGGGTACATTGTCAGGTCCCCATGAGGAAAACAGCTTGTACATCATATAGAATAAGTGTTTTGAAAATCTAAAATAGCAGAAAGTTTTGTGTGAGGGGTAGGGTTAGGGTAAGTGGATAGAAAATACAGTTTGGACAGTAGAAAAACCATTATACCTATGGAATGTCCCCACAAAAAAAATGGAAATCAGTGTGTGTGTGTGTGCGCGTGTGGATTTGTTGTGTGATGCTGAGGTCAGACTCATTGTGTCATGGATGAAAGGCTGTGTTTGCACACGTGCTGAAGGTTAAAATGAAAATTAGCTAAAAAACAACAAAGAAAACACAATGGACAATTCTCTGAAGGAGCAACAGGGAAGAGATAGAGAGGTGGCTGACATTTACAGGGCACTGCCATCTGTATGTTAATTGCTACACACTGGTAAAGTTTGATCACACATGAATTTTCTTTCTCTCCTTCTCTCTCACCACTACAGTACACATATTACCACATTCTGCACCTGACCCAGAACAGATGGCACCCCCTCCCCTCTCCTCTTGCCTCCTGGAGACAATGCCCATCCAGTGAGGGGCATTTTTAAAGCTGGCATCCTTTTGTTTGGGTATCAACTCTGCATGTTATATGGATTAGAACATTTCTGACGGTGCCGGTTGATAAGAATCAGAGCATGTTGTTGTGACTTTGACTTTTGTTGTATATCCTGTCTTTAGTCTGTCTACAGTTTTCCATATGTTGTCCATCGTGTGACTCCACAACAAGCGCTGGTCCCCTCATACAGCAGAGGCTTGATTGACAGGCTGACACTGAAATGTTCCACAGCACAGCTAATCTGTTGAATACTGCTGGAGTGTGAACATTCCAGAGGAGACATTTTTTAAGGTGTGGGGTTTTGAAAATGCCATTATACTGCATAATATAATAAATATAATATAATATAATATAGTATAACATAACATAACATAACATAACATAACATAACATAACATAACATAACATAACATAACATAACATAACATAACATAACATAACATAACATAACATAACATAACATAACATAACATAACATAACATAACATAACATAACATAACATAACATTATTATAGTGTTTTTATGGCATTACCTTTTGATGGTACCGATCAAAACCCCTCAAAATCTGTGCTTTGAACTCAATCCCTTCTGACTGAACTTCATAACCCCTTTTGAGACTGATTCAAATATAGACACACATATTTAACCATACCATAAACAATCATACACTCACATAGTATGAAGCTCTTGTCTCCAAGTTTATTATAGGACAACATGCATGTCTGAGACCAGTACATATCAATCAGACAGCAATAACTAATGTTTGAGCAGGAGAAAAGAAAGAAATATGAGAGAACATATGTGACATATAACACATGAAGGGTGAAAACAGGTAAATTGATACAACATTTCAATTGTTTTTTTTAATTTATACATTGTAAAATTATTTTTCAAAGTTGTAAATAAAGATAATTGGAGTATGTTTTACAAGAAAATGCTATTTCACATGTAATGTTACTTGCCATTATTATTATTATTTTTTAATTTACTAGCAATTTCTGATTTAAACTTTTTACACCATCATGCATTATATACAGATTGTTTCAAAGCAGCTTCACATTAATAAACAGTGTTAATATTGTAAAATTCATCAATTACGAAAACAAATTAAATTTCAGCTGTAAAGCAGCTCTACAGATAAAAATTGAATGTTTGTAAAATATAGAGGAGATATTTAGCTATTTAAAACCATATTGTTTAAGGGGTTAAACATCAAATTTTAAAACTTCAATGACAAATCATCAGAAAGTCTCCCATTTTATCCGTATTCACCCATATCTTTGAAAATCTCAGGTTTGAAAAACGAAATAACATACAGAGTGTTGTACAGTGGCCAGTTCTATCAGTGGTGGTGTGTTATTGTCTTAGCTCGAGGCTTTGTTTTTGTTTTTTCCATAACCAGGCAGGATAAGCCATCGGCCAGATGGCACAGTGGGGTCCCATGGTTACCTCATCCTGGGGACCAAACATCGCAGACACGCACACATCTACAACACAGACTGTTATGTAACCAATCAGTCTAGACGGTCCAGTTTATAATCGCAGGTCTCTCTCTCTCTCTGTGCTCGGCCAGACCTTGTTTCTCCTGTATTGCAGCAGTAGAATTCTTATTCTGTCTGTTTATTCTGGACCAGAGAAAATGGTTCATTGTGACACATTGGTGGGCGGGTCTTCAGTCAGCTTTCAGGCCATGTGACAGAAGTTAGTAAACACAAGCCTGCTCCTCGGTGCAGCAGGATATTAGAAGCACAGGCCACGATGGCCTCTGCACAAAAGACGCCCCCCTCTCCCGCCATTTGCACGTACACGTACACACGCATGCACAAATAGAATAAAACACACTCGCACTTGAAGTCTGCCACGCTGCAGCTGCTCCAGTTTCCATGGTAACGCGCAGAACAATGAGGTAAGAAGCTGCGGGGGCCAGTCTGAGTGTGAGCTGCACACGCTTTCATATCCACTCGCGCTGAGAGTGTGTGTGCCAACGTTTGTTTTTGTGTATGAGTGCCTGAAAGTGCATGTGGATGTGCCCTGCCGATTTCTAAATCAACTGAAAGAGAGAGAGAGTGAATAACGAGGGAGATACTCGTTTTCCTTTGTCAGAGAGGGCTTGGTCAACCAGATCTTTCTTCATAGCGAGGCAGATGGAGGGAGAATGGCTTGACGAATGAAAAACAGGAATGGTTGAAAAGAAAATTAGGGAAAAAAGTCCAAAACATGCTGCAAATATGAGGTTTGTTCAAAACAGGAGTCAATTCAAGTATGTAGATATTAGATTTGTTTCAAGTATCTAGTGATAAAGTCAGTTTTGACTTGATGTTGAAGTAAAATAGTAAAAAACTGAGAGAAAAACCAGTTATTTATGATTTGTCCAGTTTTTCATGCTTGAAATGAGTGACAGGTATTTTTAGTTGACAGTATGATTTAACTGTGGGTTTTTGCTTTCAAAGTCATAACTTACATCCCCTTGAAAGTCATAACTTAGTGAGTTGTTTCAGGGCTGTTTGAAATGTGGATGTTGCCGCCCACAGAGGGGCTTCAAGCATGTCTGAAATGTAGTTCAGCGTCTTGTTTCTCAATTCCTGACAGGACTAGCGGCGACACAGAAGCACTCATTTTTTGTTTTCAAAATGTCTATTTATTTTTCAAAATGAGGTATTTCAAAGTGCTGTGAGTTGCAGCACTAAAATGTACATTATACAAAAGGAGAAAAAAACACTTTTTTTCCCCACTGACCCAGTTCTATGAACCCAATACTTACAAATATATAAACAAAGAAAGAGAAAGACAGCAAACAATAGAAGCCTTATAAATGGAAATAGAAAGAATTTTCTGTACAAAAGACATTAAGGTAGAGAAAAGGATAAAAACAAGATAGTGATATCTACTCAGAACTCATTTTCATACGAAAATATAAGTATCAAATTTAGTATGTATCAGAAGCACACTAAAGCATAAATGTAGGAATTGGTAAAGCGTGTCATAACAGAGAGATTATAAGACAAAAAAGAATCCAAAAACAAAACAATGTGTCCTTATATTACAAAAATCCTCACAAATTGAGGTCTTACAGTACTTGTTAAAGGTATATAAACTTACAGTCTAGTTATTGGCAGCTTTTGACATCTTTATAAAAACCAAAAGACGATAATCGTATACAAAAACAAGGCAGACTGAGTGTACGTTCTTTTAAAATCTAATCTATTTACAAAAGTGTCTGACATCAAGGTGCGCAGAGGTACATCCATGAGATTCAGCACCGGTGAGGTGTGAGAGATTATAGCCATTCGAAGTGTCTCGTGTCATTTGTTTAGTGTCCGTTTTGCAGGAAGAGCGTGAACACAAAGTTCGTCGACCCAATCACGTTTTGAAGACTAGCTGTGTTTATGAGAGTCTTTCTGTTGAGGAGAAGTTGGCTTTACCCAACTCCGTTGTAGCATGATTGGGGTGACAAAGTAAACCTGAAACATTCTTGACGTCAAAAAATGTGCAAAAAAGTGTCAGCAGTGAGTGTCCCTAAAATGTATTTTAGGCCGTTAGCCTTAGCGCTCCGTCGTTCGTCATTTGACGTCGACCATTAGCTGTGAGGCGTTCAGCCAACGAGGGTTAAGGGTTAGCGAGTCCTGGCCTGCTCGAGCCTGCGGAGGAGCTGTTGTCGTCGGGCCTGCAATCTGTCTTTTTCCTGCTGGAGTCGGAGCTCTTGGGCCTCTAGGGAGCTGACGTACTCGGTGGCCTTCTTCAGGATGACCACCTTCGCCGCCTTGACGTTGTGCGCCAGTTCAGGCACCTGGTCGCGCAGAGTGAGGAAGCTAGAGCGCAGGTCGTTGCGCCGCTGGCGCTCCAGGATGTTGTGGTTTCGCCGGCGTTCGCTGTCCTCAGAATCGGAGCATCGTGGGCTGCTGGAGTCGCTCTTCCTCATTCGCTGGCTTGGTACGCCGTTAGTAGGGGAGTTTGGGGAAGAGTTCTGGTTCCTGCCAGTGCGTAGAGTTATAGTGCTGTTGTCGATTCGGAGTTTCTTGCTTGGGGGAGCGCTGGGTACGTCTTGCTGGTCAGAGTAAGGGGATGGGGCTGCGTAGTTATGCTGCTGCTGGTGGATGGAGGCTGCTGCCATCCTCTTCAGAATGAGCTCCTGTGGGGCTTTGCTCACCCCGGATCCCAGCCACCCTCCTGCGGACGCTTGAGGGTTAGAGGCGGCAGACAGACCAGTGCTGGTTATCTTGCTGGTGATGGAACGCCTTTTCTCCACCGTGACGACATCAATCTCCTCTTCTTCTTCTTCGTCATCTTCGTCATCATCATCATCATCTTCTTCTTCATCATCCTCATCATCTAGAGGGAAAAAAGGAGATTTAGGTTAGCAGGTTTGTTGTGCAACCATTCCTCTAGAGGTGCACAGGTATGAACAAGTGCACTTAAAGGAAACATGCCTGTGTTTTCTCTAGGTGTGTGCTGGAGTTAATGTCTTTGTGTGGGCAGATGAGACAATTTCTCAATGCAATCATCTGAACACGCTCTGTCAAACACAGATGAGCTGGATTCTCCCCAGACTGGACCACCTTAGATTTGACTTTCTACTTTTAACACACACCCTCTGTTTATGGCACCTAATGAAGGGGTTTGCGAGCACATGAGCATTTCGTCATGTCATATTTTCTTACAAAAGCTGTTTTGCTGTCAAGTTAGACATTTCGCTTGGTGCTTTCTCAACTGGTGGCACATTTCAAATTAAGCTTAGATGGCAAGACGGCCTCAGTGTGACACGTGAGAGCTATGTTTATGAGATAATGGACGTGATTAACTAAGCCACACATGAAGACTGTTTGGCATTTACTGGAGCCCACAGCCTCTCACTTCAAAAGCTCCCTACAGGAAACCGTCTGCCAGAGTTAAGGAGAGACCAAACGGGGCAATTTAGTCTCCAACAGAATGCAGACAGTCAGCGTGTTCCCCTTTTCCACTGGTTTGCCGCGAAAAGGGATAACAGCACGGGCGGGAAAAACTAGCATTGTAATCGTGTGGTCCAATTATTCGCGGGCTTTGCCAAGTAACACTGATCTGATGGCGTCTTAAGCCGCTGCCCTGGAGGGGTGCCAAGCAGACAGCTGGAGGAAAGGCTCCGCTTGTTCAAAGCCGTCACCCTGTAAAGAGAGATGACCCATCATCTCTTTTTTCCCCTTCCTCATCTTTTTTTTCTTGTGATTATCATTCACTGCACCTCTCTGGAAGATGCTCGGCTTGCCAAGCTCAGCCCACTGGGCAGAAAGGAGGGGGGGCAGGTTTGCCTTTCTTGTGGATGCACGCGCATGCCTCCTTTTTCGCATGCTGGTGCCCAGTGCCAGCTCTTATTCTCTCACCCACGTGTGATTGTTGTTTGGGATTTGCATTTGAAACAAGTTCTCATTTCGAAGGGAAGCGACTTATTGGGGGGCACTGAATTTAGGGGCTTGGCTTTTATGCAGTCTGCCCATGCTCACACCCACCCTCCCAAACATCTGAGCCTTTGGTTTTACACAATCAAGAGCTCTCAATTTATAAATAAAAATAGCAATTTTAAAAATAACATTTATGTTTCAAAACAATCTTGCATATCGTAAGAAACACAATGCTGTGACCTAATAAATTCTCAAATTAGATTGTGATTCCATGCCTTAAGCCAGATTAATGGAGGGCAGATAAGGACATGTTTTCCTGTGTAATGTGGCTCAGTGACGTTATTCTCTGCATTAAATCTTTAACCATGAGCTATTCGGCCAAATGGCTCAACATCATGGACAACATCAAATATTACCGCCATCTACTGGGTATGCAGACCGAGTATTACATAAACTCCCCATCACAGCCCACTACTACTACTGAGTGTATGTTTGTGCACGTGTGTGTGTTTATGTGTGTGTGACCAACAGTCTGGAATGCCACACACTAATCCGATTCAGGGCCTGTCATATGATCTTCAACAATAACCCCAATGACCGCTAACAAACTAGGCAAACTATTTAAAAGCAGCATCATCATAATTTGTTGCTTATGGTCATTAATAAGAAATAAAAATTATACAACATAATTATAAAAAATTATATATATGGTATATATACATATACAGAATTGTTTCGAAACAACTGGGGAAAATGGGAAAAAATATAATTCATGACATGTATTCAGTGACAGTTTCTAGGAAACACTTAACTTAACAACTTCACATGAACAGCATGTCAGGAGACACTTACCAGAGTCACTTGGTGTCTCATCTGCACTGACTGGAGGCAAGTGTTGGCTCCTCAGCTGTGTCACACTTTGGCTGCTGCTGCTGCTCCCGTTTCTTTTGTTGACTGGATAAGGGAAAACCACGGTAGGGTCCACACACTCCGGTATAGAGTGGCTCATTTCGGGTGTCTTGACTGTCGTGTCTTTACCGGCTTCAGTAACGGTAGGAGCAGAGACGGCTTTCCCGAGTTTCTCATTCACCACCCGCTCCAATTTCTCACGTGCTGAGAAGCCACTCCACATGCAGTCCTGAATGATGATGGAATTGTCTGTAGTATCCAAAACTGAGCCAAAGAGGTCCCCGTCTGATGCCCCCCAAATGTCGTCTTCTGGTAAGAACAGAAGCTCGGAAGCCCAGTCCAACGGGTCCGTTAATCCAAATCCCATCAGAGAGCAATCCCCAGCCACAGCACCCAGCTCCCCTGGGTCCCCTGGAAGCGCTGCCCGGCTCGGGGACAGAGGAGGAGTGGGCAGCAGCTCGAATTTCTTCCAGATGTCCTCACCAGGCGGTGCAGCGTCTGGTCTGCAGAAGTAGAAGTCATCCTCGTCCGGGTAGAAACAAGGTTGCAAGGAGTCAAATTCCAAATCGGAGTTCATGGTTTTAGCTGGCATTCTCCCTGTGAAAGACACAAACTGATGTCTTAGAATCACCACAGCTTTTAAAATAAAAGCTTTTGTCCCAACAAAGATGCTGGGAGGTAAAAAGTCAAACATCTTTTTTTTTGAATGATTCTCATTCTAATGTCTCTTAAGTGTCATCTCACTGTCCACACTGTGTAGTGTGATATTAGTAATATTCATTAAAATACTCTTAAATAAACTTTGAACTGTAAATGCATTATAAAACAAACTTTCAACAAAACAGCCTAGATATTTGTAATAACTATGCTATAATAATAATAATAATTATTAAATACTACTACTAATAATAAATAAAAATGTACAAAGCGTTTGTCATAAAGACATCTGTAATTAAAAAATACTATATAATAATATAATATAATATAATATTTTGTTGTAATACAGTTCTATACAACAGTCTCTTAAGCCACAGATGTCTTTGGAGTGTCCTCTCTACATTGTTTATTGTGATAGCGTTCATTAACTCACTTAATGAACTTTGGACTGTAATTACAGGACAAGACACAAACTCCTTCAATAGCAAGTCGAGCAGACAAGCAAATCGTTTAGAAATAATATTTAGCGTGAATGAAACGTAGTTCAAACAGTTTAACTGACACTAAAAGACGTGAGCGTCCTACCTCTCAGTGCGTTTTCTTGTCCCTTCTTTATCGCAGTCGCTGTGCCCCCTTTTGGAGTCGCACATCTACCGCGCCGACTGAAGACTGTTCTGCGCTTCTGTGTTTGAGGCTGTGAAGTATTCTCGCTGCTGGCGTTTAGAAGAGAAGAGATATGGCTCCTCCTCCAGTGGGCGGGGCGCGGGCGAGGTATGTGCTGTGTGATTTTCTTTGGAAAGAGCATCAGTTTGCGCTAAGGTGTTTAATTCGCCGATAATGAAGGAATAGATCACTCAAAAATAAATAAAAAAATCATCATGTTCTAAACACGCGTGACTTCTTTAGTGGAACGCAAAAGGACATGTTGGACAGAATACAGATCTCAGTCCACGGTCACTTTCATTGTGTGGGAAAAAGCAATTAAAGTAAACGGAATCCCTTTAATATTCCTCTACACACATTTTGTGTTTAGCGAAGAAGTTGAACGTGTTTAGAACAACATGATGGTGAATAAATTATGGTTGAATTTTCAAATTGTCACTTTAAGAGACTGGAGTAGAGTTTAGTTTAATGTCTGAAATGACTTGATGGGTTTTATTTTTGTTTGTTACTCTACTCTGTAATTTGCTTTATTCAGAACACAAACGCAGTTGCAGACTATAAGCGTTCAAACAGGATGGAGCGTGTTGTGAATGGATCAGAGCGACTCAGCAGCATCTCATTGTTCAGACGATCCGCTTAACATCACCGGTGTCGACTAACTTCTGCCGCCATGTGGACACGCGATGAACACGCAGTGCGCCAGGCTGTGTTTACATTCAGGGAGCAAGGTATGTTTTGTGTTGCTACTCACCCACGAAAATGCTTAGCAGATAGAGGTCGATATGAAACGGTATAGTATATAGTAGATTGTGTAGATTTACTTCTAAAGTTGGGATTGTACGATTGGATGGATGTAATGGGCGTTGTAGCGAGGAGATGCTATTATGTAATTGTTCTCCGCCTCAGCGTTTGAAGCCATGGCGTTTTTATCCATCACACTCTTCAAAGGGGTTGTTGAATGAATTTGGAGTTTGGAGAAGAAATTGTTGTCCCAAATGATATTAATAATAGCCTATATTAATTCCGTTTTACTAATTCCTAATCACGTTTCTCCTCTAGGTCAAGTAATAGGGGAGATAGTTGTCACTTTTAAATCAAGTGAGTATTTCACTTGAGTTTATTTTGTAGTCAGCTTGCAGCTTTACCTAAAGACTTTGGAACTTTAGCATAAGCTTAATTGTTTTTATTGACCTGACATATCTGGGGAAAAAGTCCCAAGCACATTGGTTACAATCATATCAAAATACATAAAAATGTTAAAACGTAATTGTCATAATTTTGTATTCATGTTGAAATTATAAAACATCGTTTGTCCTAATAACACTTATATAGCCTAACATTATTGTAATATAGTCTTACAGTAGTAGACTCTTAAAGTCAAAGATGTCTTAAAGGGGTCATATGATGAGATTTAAATTTTTCCTTTCTCTTTGGAGTGTTACAAGCTCTTGGTGCATAAAGAAGATCTGTAAAGTTGCAAAGACTAAAGTCTCAAATCCAAAGAGATATTCTTTATAAAAGTTAAGAGTCAACCACGCCTACCTAAAATGGCTCATTCTAACACGCCCCCACATGTCTACGTCACGATGTGGGAAGATTTGCATAACGCCGCCCAAATGTTCATGCAAAGAAAGAAGGCGTAACTTTTATTCTCGCTGTAGTATTGTTGTTGCCGCTGCTGCCGCTGCCATATCGTGAAGACACTGTGTGTTTCGTTGTGAAAGCGAAACCTCTTTGTTTGGCCTTCCAAAAGAGGACGATATCCGCTTCGTCATGCCTAGAGCTGATCCGTGCTGGTCGCTGAGGAAATACAACA
>NW_015542320.1:260244-262603 GCF_001515605.1 Sinocyclocheilus anshuiensis | reverse complement strand
GTAAAAATCAACGCGTTTCAGAAAGGCGGGGCATAGAGGAGAAACAATAATGTACAGTATGTGGAAAATAATGTGTTTTTTGAACCTTAAACCACATAAACACATTTCATTACACCAAATACACAAAATAATGTTATTTTTAGCAACATCATATGACCCCTTTAAAGTGTTCTCTTTACATTGTTTATTGAGATAGTGTTCATTCATTCATTTAAACATTTAACTGAAATTATAGCATGAGACAAATAGCAAGTCAAGCAGACGTACTGTTTATTATATTGGATGTATTTTAAAGTCAATTTCAGAACTTTTCCTTAAAGACCTAAGAAAATTAGTTAAAATCATCCTTATATACTTCATTATATAGTTCATCCTCTTTGTAAGCTTTGTTTACCTTAAAGGACAGAATATACCAAATGTTCCCAATATTTATTTTAACTATATGTTTGAAACCAACATATAGAAATATATATGTGCAATTAGACTAGACTAAATCTTCTTATTTAGATATAACCCTTGTGACCACTTCCCAGTGTGACATCTAGCCCCAGCCTCCCTTATTATTGAAGAAGCTTGCTTCTCTTGTGAAAACAGTTTGTTGTGGGAACTCAGCGAGGGAAAGACAGAGACTGTAAGAGAGGGTTTGGGATTTGAAGCGCTCCTCCAGAGCCCAGTCTCTATGACCTCAGCTCAGGAAGAGCTTCCTGTGTGAAAGTGAGGGGGAGTGGGAAGCTGAATACTTTTGATGCAAAGTGAATGTCTAGTTCTGTCAGTCAGCATTCGATTTGTCTGTGCTGGCCTTGTTTGCTTCTATCAGATTTATATACTTTTCTAGTTATAAATTTGCAATTAAAAACATCAAGGTGATTCATGGATTAATTTTAAAGCATTTAAATGGCTTTCAGTGTAAGTCATCTGTGATAATGGCTTCACATTTGGCTCTTTAGGTATTATTCCATTTAAAATGAGCAGTTTTATATCTGCCTATCAAAACATATGAAATTGCCAGTGTTACATACTCGGTCGAGATGCCTGAGTGTACATCTGTGTGTATTCATACAGCTCAGTCTCATGGTTTCATGTCTTACCGAAGCGGTGGGTGGAGTAGCGTATGGATGGTTAAGCAATTGGGCCAGTTTGGATAAAACATTCATATTTAGAGAAAATACAAAAGCAAAGCATAAAGCCTCAATGACAACACGGCGGGAGACAATGAGAGCGCGCAGGCCAGGACAGCAATAGTGCACACGATCGGAAGTCAGGCCTGGGCGCCTGCTCCTCAGCTCTGGTATGCAGAGTGTGCACAAAATGTGCAGGTTTATATCCTCAAAGGTGTCAGATGTCCATTTGACTTTCATTTGTGTGCTTTGGTTGAATTATTGCTCTTTAAATACATGCATTAATGGGTAAAGACACTGCAAACTGCAATGATTTTCTTTTAATACAATCTGTTGTTTTTTTCCCCTGTTTGTCACTCACCTTTGTCTAGATCTCATAGTCTTTCTTTTTTTCTCTCTCAATAAACAAACCGACTCAGAACTCCAGTAGACTTGGCTTTACTCTAGAGCCCCTCCTTTAATCACCAGACCTGTCAACCACAGTGGCATAATTCCTTAACAAATGACAGGAAAATTCAACTTTGTTTCTGTTTGGTGGAATTCAATTAGTAACCTTCAACCTTCCAGCCTCTTGCCTCACACAGTAAAACCATTTAAAGCGCCTTCGCTAAACGTTTTAAAGTGATGTTTTAGCCAAAAATGAAAACTCCTGTCATAATTTTCTCATCCTCATGTTGCTCCAACCTGAATGACTTGCTGCTGTGAAACACAAAAGTGAATTTTTGAAGAATATCCTGGCCATTCTTTTCATGTAATGAAAGTGAATGGGGACTGAGGCTGTCGGGCTCCTCTTTGAAGTCATACAATAGCTTGTTAGATATACAGAGGTTATCCTTTTGTGTTCAGCTGGAGCAAGAAAGTGAGAAAATGATGACAATGATCCCGCAGTGGTGAGGATTTTTTTTTTCCTTGCAATCACAGCTACTTTGACCTGTAGTCAATGTATAGTGAAGGGAATAAAAGCAAGATATCATCTCTCTAGCATACTTCCCTCCCTCTGTCATCATATATCTTTTCATCCTTTACCATTAGCTGTTTGGCACAGGTATCCATATGAGTCAGTTGGATGCAAGTGCAAGTTCGAGCAACTGCTAAAGGAATTTAGTCAGATAGCATCCAAGATATTTGAAATCCGTTTCCTGTGTCATGAACTTTGCAAGTAGATGACTTCACATCTATCTATCTATCTATCTATCTATCTATCTATCTATCTATCTATCTATCTATCTATCTGTCTATCA
>NW_015542320.1:250589-250980 GCF_001515605.1 Sinocyclocheilus anshuiensis | reverse complement strand
CGCACACACACACACACACATTTGCACACACAAACACTCACTGATAGCATGGACCGGTGTGAAAAGTGAGAGTTGGCAGGTGAAAAGAAACAAATGTCAGGTAGCAGGAATCAGAACAGCTGGAGAAGAATGATTTACACACTTCAGTGGTGTGTGTGTGTGTGTGGCAAGCATCAGTTTGTGTTCATGCTTAACCATCTATCTATCTATCTATCTATCTATCTATCTATCTATCTATCTATCTGTCTATCATGTGTCTCTTTAATATGGTTCATAATAGTAATGGTCTTATTTTCAAATCACAAATCTGACGGTCTCTCTGATCTCTCTGGGTGACTATATATATATATATATATATATATATATATACAGTGGGTACGGAAAGTATTCA
>NW_015542320.1:239241-247469 GCF_001515605.1 Sinocyclocheilus anshuiensis | reverse complement strand
TATATATATGTATATATATATATATATATATGTATATATATATATATATATATGTATATATATATATATATATATGTATATATATGTACATGCGATGAGTCTTGAGTCTTTTTGGAGTGTTTATGTTACTGCATATGGTGTGTGCTTTTGTTTAATTTCCCTTAAGTGGACAGATATGTATATATATATATATATATATGTATATATATGTACATGCGAAGGGGTGTGAGTCTTTTTGGAGTGTTTATGTTACTGCATATGGTGTGTGCTTTTGTTTAATTTCCCTTCTGGTTGAAGTGGACAGAGATAAAAGATAGAGCTAAAGAATCCTGCAGCCCCTCTAGGGAAATTCCACAGAGCTGACTGAAATAGTAACCAGAATCTTCATTTTACATCTCTGCTGCTTTTTCCTGTCTTTACCACAGCATCAGCTGAGGAACTCCATCTTTTGCCACCCTAAAAGGCCAAACATAGGGTCTTTCTTTCTTTCTTTCTTTCTTTCTTTCTTTCTTTCTTTTCACGCCTGGCTTGATTCAGCATCCTACTATTTTCTCACCGCTGCTCAGATCCTTCAAGCCATTGTCCAAACTACAATTGAAGACAGGCTAGCAACAAGCATGTAACCTAAACGACCCCGTGGCACCAGGCTGTTATGCTCCCGTCGGTATTTCCACAGGTCACGCTGCTGTACATTTGAGACTGCAGGTAGAGTTGACGAGTGTGTGATTGACCGTGTAAAAGCTCATTGGTTTGTTTGCACTGTGCTTGGTATTTCACACTGTATCACACAGTTTGAGAATGATTTATTACCGCAAAGGCCTGTTTGAACAGACATTTTCATCCCAGATGAGACTTTGATGAACCCCAACAAGCATGTAACCTAAACGACCCCGTGGCACCAGGCTGTTATGCTCCCGTCGGTATTTCCACAGGTCACGCTGCTGTACATTTGAGACTGCAGGTAGAGTTGACGAGTGTGTGATTGACCGTGTAAAAGCTCATTGGTTTGTTTGCACTGTGCTTGGTATTTCACACTGTATCACACAGTTTGAGAATGATTTATTACCGCAAAGGCCTGTTTGAACAGACGTTTTCATCCCAGATGAGACTTTGGTGAACCCCCAGCTAGTTTATTTGAGCAGAGCAGAAATATTTGTGGAGGAGGTGAGAGACCACCACTTCCACTTTCATCCCTCATCGAGTTTGAGATTACCTTTAGTTTACCTCTCTTTAGAGATAGGAATATTCCAGTTTACCTATAAATTCAATGGATTCTTTCAGTATTCATGTAGTGTTTTTATCTGTATTGTTCAAAAATGGAATAAAACGCAATGCATATAAATTTATTAACAATATCTTTGATATGCATCTGTTCTAAAATGATACTTTTTAATATTAAGTCCTTATAGTAAATCTTTAGCAAACATTGTTTAATTCTTATACAGGTTAAATTAACTATTAAAAATATATACACTGTACCATACAGAGTTTGTGGTCAGTGAGATTTTTTTAAATTCACCATTTATATGAAATAGAAATCTTTGGTAACAAATAAAAAATCATCATGCTAATCCTTCCCCTACCCCTTACAGAAAACTTTCTGCATTTTTACAATTAAAAAAAAAAAATGTTTACTTTATTTTTATACCAGTTTTACAAATCAGGACATATCCAAAGGGATGTTTAAGGAGATTTTGTCAGGTTTAGCTCCCTTTTGGGTACAAATTTGTCCCTAAAATATGGTTAAGTAGGCACACACACACACACACACACACACACACAACCAGTTTGTTCATGCAAATGTTCACATAAATCAGCCATGAAAATAAAACAAACTATCCTACATTTTTGCTTGTCACATCAATGCTGTTTCTGTTGCTTTGATGGGATTGAATACAAGCTCTCACTTGCAACATGGGGACTTTTCAAGAACTAATGGGAAATGCTCAGATTTAAATCATTTGTTTATCCATTCTGACAGTGAAATGTATTGTGGGCGCTTGGAGGTGGATGTCGAAAGCCTCTGTAGTGTTTATCTTTGTCTGTCTTCTGAACAATCTTATCCATTTTGTTCACATTGTGAGAGTGGATCCACAAAACCAGGGCCCTTGAGTAAACCTGTCAGTCATTTTAGAAACGTGTTTGTCCAACCGCTTTGACAGTTTGAGTTAAAGCTGTGGCGAAATATGTTCAGTTTAAGAGGCCCTGATAGACCAGAGCGGAAAGCTTTAAAGGTGGTGTGTAAACTGAGTGTGTGTAAATTTGGCCTTGGACAGGCAGGTTAACGACCCTATTGTTGCAGTGTAAAAACCATGAGGCACAATCCACTGACTTGCCATGAATCTCCTGTGTCAATGCTGGTTAACTTCTGTTTTGTGTGTCTGCATATGCATATATGTGTATGTTGCATTAAAAAAAGGCAAATGTTCTTAATTTAGGTATAACAGCTTTTTTTTTTTTTTGTTTGCTTGATCTGCTGTTATCTACATGCCATCATAAAATTGTAGTTAAATACCATTAACCAATATCATTAAAAATATAAACAAAATGAAAAGAGTAATTATAAAATATCTCCCAAAAATGATGTCATTATTTATTTACCTTCATGTTCTTCCAAACCCATGTGAATTTCTTTCTTCACAAAATGTGATTTTTTCAATGTCAGTATAATTAAACACATGAGTTGTCAAGCTCCAAAATAACAATAAGCACCACAAAAATATCATAAGTGGTTAATTTTGTGCTGTATTATTTGTAATCTAAAGCCATTTGTGTGGGAAACAGATGAAAATTCTTAAAATACTTTGGAGTTAGACCTTTTCAAAGAATCAGTTGATTCAGTTCACGAAACTGGTCTGAATGATTCGTTCTGTTCTTATTTGTTAACTGCACACTAAGGTAAGATTATCATCATTATTTCTTAAACAAAGCACATAAATGAAGCACATGAGTAATTTGGACCATTCTATGATACTTTCATAGTACTTTTATGGTGCTTTTGCATCTTTTTTAAGCTTTTTAAAGCTCCAGTCACCATTATTTTGCATGGAAAAGAGTGACCAGCACATTATTCAACAATTCTTATTTTCAAAGATTTTGTATTCACTGGAAGAATGTATATCATATGGATTATGCAAATGATAACAGAATTTTCAGTTTGACAGACAACAATAACAGATGTTTGTTTTCCAATAGATAAGATGTGTCTAGATATGAGAGTAGCCCCCCACACATGAGTAAGTGCTGCACTTTGCTGATATGGTTTAAAAGACATGGCTTCATGTCGTATGGATAAGGGCTGAAGATAAGACCTTCGAAATAGTAACTCTGTTTGCATGTGCCGTTTAAGGATACAATAATCCAGTTTTTCTGTTTTCGTAGACTTAAACAGGCTCTCTCCGGCTGCGACCCGCTTGAACTCAATGGCTTGTTCCTAGAGGTCATAGAGGAGCAACCCCTCTCTATCTCTTTCTCTCCGTCCTCCCCTTGGTTTTCTCTTTATCTGAGTGTGTTTGTTTGGATCAGTGGGGGTCATTAGGAGACTAAACATTTGCCTGATCACAAAGGCAAGGATGGTTAATATGTTTCAGCGCCTCCATTAGTGTGTGTCATTGTGTCCCCCCTTCTTGTACATCTCACACCGACATACATCTCACCACCTTAAACTGAGAAACCGAGTGAGAGGAAGAAAAAGAGCCCAAACCAGAACTGCAACACTTCCTGCCAACGTGCCCAATCTTGCCCGCATCCGATCTAATTCGCTTATGGGAAGTGGGAGCGGAAAAAAAGAGAGAGGAGAGAGAAAAAAAACTTCGAGGAGGTGAGAGATAAGACACAGTGAGATCCGAGCAGATTGTCCACATAGAGGAAAGTGTTACGGGTTTGGGCTGGGTAGAGTGTGAATGGGATGTGAGGGCAGGCATAAACAGGAAGATTGTGTGAGTGTGTCGGGGTTATCTGGCTTTTGAGAACTCCACTCCTGTCTGGACTGACTGCCACCTTCCTGCCACCTCTGATCTCCTCTAAAAGCTAACGTATCCGGCCATAAGTTTAGCTCTTATAGGACTTGTGTGTATGTCTCTGTGAGAATAAGCCTATTGGAGCATTCTGTAAAGTATTTAAAAACCTAAAATAATAGGAATTAATAACCCAAACACACAAACCCAAAGTTGAAAGTGAAAATGACCTTATTAGACATAATAAGGATCCAACAGATCAAAATATAATCTTTGGAAATGATCTTAAATTATCTTTTAATACCCTTCAGAACCTTCCAAATCAGTATCCAATTTGTAATAAGAACCAGCATGCAGAGACAAGACATGAAAGAGAAGCTAAGCGCACGAGAGCTAGTCTGGTCGCCTGTTTTTTTCTTGTAAAACAATTTGAAACAATTACACTAAAGCCTGGAACGACGCGTTGCAAGCTTGTGTTGATGTGGCGGTAACAAAACCTCAGTACTCAAGGGGCTGATAGAGTTACTTTCAACTGTCTGTTCTGTTAAACCGCATGTGTTTTTATTCAGGTTGACAGTTTAACTAACTTGCTAAGCAAGATTCTCTTCAAACTGCTTTGCCCTGATTTTTACATTTGTGCGATTTGTTGACACTTTCATCTAAAACGACTTTGTATTCAAGGTATACATTTAATCAGTTTTTAGCTTATATTTAGCTATAGCTCCCCTTGTGGTTACGAAAATGTATGTTCATATCGACTTTTGATTGCAGACTTGGGTAGTTGAACAATTTGAGCACAGTTTGCAATACTGTTGAGATATCCTCTGAAGGAGGCTTGCGAGAATACAAGGGTTTTCCTTTTTTCTCAGGAGTTTTAATTAAAAGTCTTCATTTGCTTTCCAAGAATTCGCTGAGACAGAAGTAAAGAGCCGTTTTTGTGTAAGGGTTAAAGATGAAAAGCTTGTTTGTCTGTTGTTTATTAGAGAAGATAAGATGTGAAAGAACAAGACTGACTGGATGTGCTGGGAATGCTGGTGTTAGAGTGTGTTTATCATTGTGTCACAGGCTGAATTATGGAGAACATTGCACCATACCGAATACTGAATTGGAGTAGTCATGTCATTTATTGACTTGAACTGGTCTGATGTTTATTACTTAATTTTAGAAACCATTTTTACAGCTGTATGAGCCCCAGGGGAAAATATTTCTGCTCTGAGATTGCTCACTCTTAGCTCATAGAGTATGTTTTGTAGAAGTATTGGCTTTCTCTGAGATGTTTCAAATGTGATAATGGTTGACATGCACTAATGTTCAAAAGTTTTGGGGTCAATACGATTTTTAGATGTTTTTGAAAGTTTTAAGTTATGCTCTTCAAGGCTGCATTTATTTGACTAAAAATACTGGAAAACAGTAAATGTATGGAAATATTAAAATTTTCAATGCCTGTTTTTAAATAGTCATTTATGATGGCACATCTGAATATTCAGTAGCCATGACATCAGGCTTTAGTGTCGCATCATCTTTCAGAAATTATTCTAATATGCAGGTTCATTTCTTATTATCATCAATGTTGAAACTAGTTGTGCTGCGCAATATTTTTGTGGAAACCAGTATACTGAAAGACTTAAATATCACTTTTGATCAATTTAATGCATCCTTGCTGAATAAAAGTATTAGTAAAAAATTTTGTATCATAGCTCAAAATTGTGGAGATATTAATAAGAAATGTTTGATTTCATGTTGAAATCTCTTTCACTCATATTGAGTGCAAGCATTGATAGTTTGGCAAACCTTAGAACGTTGTTAAACGTGGTTGAGATCTCTGAAACTCTAGAGGAAACATGAGGGTCTTTTTCTTTGGAAAAAAAAGCTGGAGGCCTAAGTAAAAGTCTCAATTTGCTCTCCATTTAATCTCATTGCTGACTTGAAGAAACAAATGAATATTAAAATATATATTTTGTGATTTTTTAATGGGAATTATGCAGCTTTTCCTGTCAAAATTATCTTATAAAATGATAATAAAAATTAAATGATATAGGAACTCATAAAGCATTAACTGAATAGAAATTCTGAATGAATGAATCAGAATCCCATTATTGTGTAATAGAGGTGTGTCCGATCAGTATTGACGAAAGGAATTTGGCTTGACACAAAGTCACAAAAACCATACAATGGCTTAAGTGTGTGTGTGTCTTTGGAAATGATCTTAAATTATCTTTTAATACCCTTCAGAACCTTCCAAATCAGTATCCAATTTGTAATAAGAACCAGCATGCAGAGACAAGACATGAAAGAGAAGCTTAGCGCATGAGAGCTGGTCTGGTCACTGTTTTTTTTCTTGTAAATCAATTTAAAACAATTACACTAATGCCTGGAACAATGCGTTGCAAGCTTGCGTTGATGTGGTGGTAACAAAACCTCAGTACTCAAGAGCCTGATAGAATTACTTTCAACTGTCTGTTCTGTTAAACCGCATGTGTTTTTATTCAGGTTGACAGTTTAACTAACTTGCTAAGCAAGATTCTCTTCAAACTGCTTTGCCCTGATTTTTACATTTGTGCGATTTGTTGACACTTTCATCTAAAACGACTTTGTATTCAAGGTATACATTTAATCAGTTTTTAGCTTATATTTAGCTATAGCTCCCCTTGTGGTTACGAAAATGTATGTTCATATCGACTTTTGATTGCAGACTTGGGTAGTTGAACAATTTGAGCACAGTTTGCAATACTGTTGAGATATCCTCTGAAGGAGGCTTGCGAGAATACAAGGGTTTTCCTTTTTTCTCAGGAGTTTTAATTAAAAGTCTTCATTTGCTTTCCAAGAATTCGCTGAGACAGAAGTAAAGAGCCGTTTTTGTGTAAGGGTTAAAGATGAAAAGCTTGTTTGTCTGTTGTTTATTAGAGAAGATAAGATGTGAAAGAACAAGACTGACTGGATGTGCTGGGAATGCTGGTGTTAGAGTGTGTTTATCATTGTGTCACAGGCTGAATTATGGAGAACATTGCACCATACCGAATACTGAATTGGAGTAGTCATGTCATTTATTGACTTGAACTGGTCTGATGTTTATTACTTAATTTTAGAAACCATTTTTACAGCTGTATGAGCCCCAGGGGAAAATATTTCTGCTCTGAGATTGCTCACTCTTAGCTCATAGAGTATGTTTTGTAGAAGTATTGGCTTTCTCTGAGATGTTTCAAATGTGATAATGGTTGACATGCACTAATGTTCAAAAGTTTTGGGGTCAATACGATTTTTAGATGTTTTTGAAAGTTTTAAGTTATGCTCTTCAAGGCTGCATTTATTTGACTAAAAATACTGGAAAACAGTAAATGTATGGAAATATTAAAATTTTCAATGCCTGTTTTTAAATAGTCATTTATGATGGCACATCTGAATATTCAGTAGCCATTACATCAGGCTTTAGTGTCGCATCATCTTTCAGAAATTATTCTAATATGCAGGTTTTATCATCAATATCATCAATGTTGAAACTAGTTGTGCTGCGCAATATTTTTGTGGAAACCAGTATACTGAATATCACTTTTATCACTTTTGATCAATTTAATGCATCCTTGCTGAATAAAAGTATTAGTAAAAAATTTTGTATCATAGCTCAAAATTGTGGAGATATTAATAAGAAATGTTTGATTTCATGTTGAAATCTCTTTCACTCATATTGAGTGCAAGCATTGATAGTTTGGCAAACCTTAGAACGTTGTTAAACGTGGTTGAGATCTCTGAAACTCTAGAGGAAACATGAGGGTCTTTTTCTTTGGAAAAAAAAGCTGGAGGCCTAAGTAAAAGTCTCAATTTGCTCTCCATTTAATCTCATTGCTGACTTGAAGAAACAAATGAATATTAAAATATATATTTTGTGATTTTTTAATGGGAATTATGCAGCTGTTCCTGTCAAAATTATCTTATAAAATGATAATAAAAATTAAATGATATAGGAACTCATAAAGCATTAACTGAATAGAAATTCTGAATGAATGAATCAGAATCCCATTATTGTGTAATAGAGGTGTGTCCGATCAGTATTGACGAAAGGAATTTGGCTTGACACAAAGTCACAAAAACCATACAATGGCTTAAGTGTGTGTGTGTGTGTGTGTGTGTGTGTGTGTGTATGTGTATCTATCTCATCAATGGAGTGCAATTGTTGTCATCATGTTCTTCTCTTCCAAAGCGACACCCCACAGTTCTCAGGACAAGAACTCTTGATGTATAGGGTGAAATTAGTGTATTGACAGGAATGTGTCCAGA
>NW_015542320.1:235621-238061 GCF_001515605.1 Sinocyclocheilus anshuiensis | reverse complement strand
CACACACACACACACACACACACACACACACACACACACAAAGACTACCCAACTAGATGGCCATTAGAATGTAGATGAAGATCAAACCATGTCCTCTCCTACAAAGCAAAGAAAGCCCTTTGTTCTCCTGACCTGACTGGATGGCCGTTCCCACATGGCCTAACTTAAGTGCTAGATTGTACTGATTTAAAATATCCATATTGTTTATATCAAACCAAGTATTAGGTATTAGTCTCACACAAAAATGAGGTCAGTGCTGGATCATTAAGAGCTGCATAGCTCTTTCAGGTATATGGGTTGGGATGGACATTGACGCAGTCTCTTAGAAAACAAACGGCAAAATTACAGTCAGCTGAAAGAAATGCACGATATTTGATAATGTTGGTGTTTATAAAAAAACGCAGAATACTCTCCGGCGCTGAGTCAACTGGGTTCACCTGTTGTGAGGAAACCTGCCAGACATGACAAGCCGCTCCATCTGTCTGTACAGGCTGAGCTCGCAGACTCAGGGGAGATAGATGATGACAGATATGAGGAACTGCCGATGACCCTTGTCACCAGCTTAAACTGACCCTCCCACACACATATACACACACAAACTCTAGCAAAGACTCATGCATATCACACAATCCAAAGACAAACAAAACATGTTTTTATGTGAGGAAAATTTTAAATATTAAAGTTGTTGTAAACATTTTTCTTTGTAAACTAAAAGAAAATTTTTAACTTGAAATGAAGACTTCAGTCATATTAGCGGCTTTGAAAAAGATTTTATACTACACAATGTGGGTCACCCATTCAGGGAGGCAACCAAACTCATGACTAGCTGAATATTACTTGCTTTATCTTCTAAAGTTTTCTATTTTTGCACAATGTGACGATGGCATCGATGGTTACCAAAAGCATTTGCTGTTATGTCATCTGCAACATCCCCCTCTATAGGTGTCAGTATAAAGTCTAGGATCACTTTTCTATTAGACAGCGAAAGCACCATTAAATGAATTATAACTTGATACTGTTAGAAGCCATTTTTGATTGTTTGTAAATGGAGTTAATGGAAAATGGAAAGATAGATGCAAAGATTGTGTATAAAAAGACAAATAAAAAATCTGAAAAAAAAACTGGCCAAATTTGTTGCATCAAGCCAAAATTAATGATAATATAATTTATTTTCTCACTACATCCTGTAGGTTAATATTAATTATGACTCATGCTGTGGTCACATTTACCATTTGTCTTTGAAATTTCACAAAATTTCAATAGGATTTCTCATGATCTGGAGTTCGTGTTGATCTTGTGTTCGTGTTGGTCATACAGATTCGCTTTGTTGACCAACAGAAAGCTGCTTGGTGTGAAAGTGACTTCTGTGTCGCTAATATGAACACACCTTTACACCCAAAACACGACCTTAACCACACAAAGACTGTTCCAATCAAAACTGCAGTCCAAACATACATGCCAATGTACACATACTGGAGACAAATGTTAGCCTGACTCATGTGTCGGCCTCGTTCTCTTCTTAAACCTGAGCTTTGTGTGCAGAGGGACAGCGCTAGCCCTGAGCCGGTGGCCTTTGACCTTCCCAGGGTCATCGATCGCCCTCTGCAAAGACTTCATCTTGATTCTGACCCCCCTTCTTCATCGCCATGCGATCCTAAAATCAATTAAATCAGACATTCTTCTGGACTGAAGTCATTTCCTTATTGCTCCTATTCATCTTTCACTGTGTAGCCATTCAACGAGTCTGAGTCTCTCTCAGATGACAAGTATTGGCTTTCTCTCGTCTGGTCACACAGAGTGTGTGAGGAATGTGTGTGAGCTTCAAACAGCCTCCTGTTGGATTCACAGCCCATTCTGTGCATTCCTGTCTCGCTGCCAGCTTTACCCAGCCAACTATCCACCCTCACATAAGCTGGTATCAGAGAGAGAGAGAGAGAGAGAGAGAGAGAGAGAGAGAGAGGGTGGAGAGGCAGACAGACGGACTGAGAAAGCTTCCATCTGACAGCAAGGTCTGGTTGACTCCCATAATGAGCACGGCTGACCTTTATTACACTAATGCAAAGCTTGATGTTTTGGCTTTGATTGGTGCTATTTTTGTAGAAAAGGAATATTCTGGGTTCAGTTAAATTCAGTCAGAGAATTTTCAATTTGTTCCTTTTTTTCCTAAAAAAGCCCCCTGAAAACAATACAGTTGAGGCACTTGCAGTGTAAGTAAATGGGGCCAGAAACATAATGTATCCAATTGAAAAACTTTGCTACCATGACAATTTAACATAAACCCTAAAATGGATGTAATGTAGGGGTGTAACTGTACACGTATTCCTACCGAAATTTTTCGGTATGGGTCTTTCTAAGCTACGAGAATACTTTTCTGTGCAAAGAAAACAAAAATAACGTGTGGCGGCGCTGACCCAGATCCGGCGTGATGACGTCATTACGC
>NW_015542320.1:234860-235257 GCF_001515605.1 Sinocyclocheilus anshuiensis | reverse complement strand
GCAAGGTAACTACCACGTTCAAGGTCCAGAAAAGTACCAAGATGATCGACAAAGTAGTCCGTGTGACATCAGTGGTTCAGCGAAAATATACATCAGCGAGCGTGTGGCGGCGCCGGCGCTGGCGCTGACCCAGATCCGGCGTGATGACATCATTACGCCAGATCTGGGTCAGCGCCGCCACACACTCGCGTCATGAAACTGTCGTGAACGCGTGTCCACAAGTGACGCAGTAGAGGGAAAATGTGGAATAAAGTCGTTATTTTTGTTTTCTTTGCGCAAAAAAGTATTCTCGTAGCTTCAGAACTTTACAGTTGAACCTCTGATGTCACACGGACTACTTTGTCGATCATCTTGGTACTTTTCTGGACCTTGAACGTGGTAGTTACCTTGCTGTCTA
>NW_015542320.1:227258-234800 GCF_001515605.1 Sinocyclocheilus anshuiensis | reverse complement strand
ACCTTGCTGTCTATGGGAGGGTCAGAGAGCCCTCAGATTTCATCAAAAATATTTTAAATTGTGTTCCGAAGATGAACAAAGGTCTTACGGGTTTGAAACAACACGAGGGTGAGTAATTAATGACAGAATTTAAATTTTTGGATGAACTAACCCTTTAAGTTTGGGCTCTGTAACTGTATAGTAATGTAAAAGGTCTAGAATAGAAGTTGAGGTAGGTTTTTATCCCTAAGAAAATTTGAATTGTAATTGAATTTATTTAATGAAAAAGCTATTTGTTCAGTAAACCATTGTTTAATTAAAAAAATATATGTTCAGTTTTTTTCCTCCTGCTGTAAAGCATTTTACAGTTAAAACAATACATTTGAAAATAATTAATGTTTTTCTAAAATGATAAGCTTTATATTTCTACTTTTAAGTCCTCCAAAAATTAGCCTCAATCACTTCTATTGTAAGTTTTTTGTGGCAATCAATGTGAACTTGTACTGAAGACTCCTTTAACTCATCAAATGTAGTCTGAAATGTAAGTTGCTCGATATTAATTTCCTGTTTATAGGAAAATTGTGCAGTTGTACTGAATATCAGCATGTCTTTGCGGCCTCATGCTTTTAAACCCTAAGTCTTGATTCATGAATCATTCTTTTAGTGAGGTGGTGAAGTGTGTGTGAGTATAGGAAGCTTGCGGAAGTGTGTTCTTTTACTGAATGGGCCATGCAGTCGGGTGTGTGTGCAGAAGAGCAGGAACAGGAAGACTGATCGCCAGTGGCCAGTGTGACTTCCTGTGGAGGCCAGGGCCAGAGAGTAGACCCGGGCCAGAGAGTAGACCCATGGGAGATGGCCATAATCATGGCAATCAGCATGATTAAACCTCTTTAAACCACCCAGAGAGAGAGGGAAAAAGAGAAACAGAAGGAAAGTTCACAAGACAGAATTAAGAGTAGTTTTCTTTGAAGCCATACCATAACAGTTGTGTGATATTTAGAGTGAGTTGTGTTTTGGCCTCAGCAGCTGCACTGGAGTGATGCTGAATCTGCTGGGACTACTAGCGGAAAGTCCTCTGTGTACACAAGACCATCACATGTTCACATTCATTGCCTTGTACAACACACATAAACAAAAAACACAATCATTTAGTCTTAAATGACTACTGCCTCTTCTAACTACTTTTTAAAATTCATTTTAGAAAAAGAAATCATGTTGATTACATGATATGTCAATTAATAGCAATTAATTGTGTTTATCAGTATTTGCCCTGCATGAAAAGTTATTCCAAGTTACCATAGTGAAGGCAAGGCAAGAACACATTTTGAAAACTGTTTTTTAATTTGTTTGTTTAATAATGGAATTTTTCATTTTAACTTTGAAAATCTTGTGCCTTTAATGACATTTTATTGTTGTGGCAGACCAGTAAATCACTGAATAGACCTATCCAAAAAAAAAAAAAAATTCAGTCTACAGCAGTCTATTCTGCAGTTGCGTTTCAGTATACAGTTTTCCGAGTCAGGTACACATTCTTGCATTATGCTAAACTTATTTTTTTAATTGTTGGTCTGTGTACATATGCATCAGACGTCGCATATAGCTGTTTTTCAGCATCTCTTGCCATGAGCACCATGTTTTTAATATTGTCAAGTCAGTAGTTGAAAATCTAAATTCCGTTGCAGTCAATTTAAGTGAAAGAAAACGTGTGAATGTCTCTGCCTGCTCTCAGTAAATGCTCAAGTATTGCACTGATGACAAAATTAATGTTTAATTGACAGTCCCAGTAATAATTTATTACAGTAGAAATAGCAATTTTGTTAAATAATACAATTTGATATGCTGATTGGTGCCCAAGAAATATTTCTTATTATTATCAATGTTGAAAACAGTTGTGTTGTTTAATATTTTTGTAGAAACTGTGATGCATTTTTTTTTATTCAGGATTCTTTGATTTATCTGTTTTAATGTTTTCTTGTTGAATAAATTTATTTATTTATTTTAAAAAAAGACCCCAAACTTTTAAATGGTTTATTTAAACTGTTTATTTAGGCTTATTTAAAGTCTAGCTCCACAGCAATAAATCACCTGTTTCCATGTCCCAGAGCTTGTGAGCTGTGTCATGTACAGCGCTGTACGCATGGCTCATTCCTCACTGTAACAGTATGTATATGTTGAAAGAGGCCTGAATCAGGGTGCTATTGGGGTAAATGAGGGTTTTCTGTCTGTCACCATGATGGCTTAGGGAAAGAGAGGACTAATTGAGCTGCAAAGTGTTCTAATTAGTGAGCACAGCAATAGCAGCACTGCAGGGGTCTCGCTGGATGGAATGAGAGACTATATGCTTGCGAGTTATAGCTATCACACACACACACTATAATTAACGTGCACACACAATTAAACTTCTTGATGGGTATGTAATGGCTTGGACACACAAAAACGCACACACAAACAGGACTGTTCATTCA
Source organism: Sinocyclocheilus anshuiensis (assembly GCF_001515605.1). Lineage (NCBI taxonomy): Eukaryota > Metazoa > Chordata > Actinopteri > Cypriniformes > Cyprinidae > Sinocyclocheilus > Sinocyclocheilus anshuiensis. The sequence continues at coordinate 232,356 of NW_015542320.1, read as the reverse complement.
AACCTTGTGAATGATGTCATCACATCATTCCGGCACATTATGATTAATGTTTGTTTGATGAGTGGATGTGTGTCTCCCCAGGACAGGAAGTGTGTGGTGGTTCCGCTCAACTGCTGCTTCCTGTGCTAGAGACGTTGTTTTTTTCACTGTTCAGTTTGACTGTGGAATCGTTCCAACTGGATCTGAACGTGGTTCGGACACACTCCATATAGCTCAATGTAAGAAAAGACATCGGGAAAATGGTAAAAAATAGGTCACATACACTAACTGTTTTCCTGGACCTTAAGAAACAGTGTAAAAGCATCCAATGTCTGAAATATGCGTCCCTAATTTGATCTCTGATAAGCAGGATGCTGTGTGATGATGTTCCTGTCATGTGCACAAAGGATCTTGCAGCCTTCAGGGTGAATATGGATTCATATGAGACTCATGTGACTTTGACTGGTGTCTGCATCTATAACCGTATCTAATGAGTCTCTTTCTTTCAGTCACTCTGTCTCTCTCCCTCTCCCGTCTTTCTTCACAATGAACAAAACAGATACAATAAAGCTAGCAAGCTACAGAATTTCTTTGCAATTGACAAAGGAGGATGTCTGTGCATGTTTTTGTGTATTTACATGCACTGATACTGATATTCTGATTTACTGTGTAATAATGACATGTAATAATATTTTGTCATAAACCTCTCTTTTACAGAAAGCTGGATACAAAATATCTATTTCACGATGTTCATTTGGAAAATATTTTAAAATCCCATGATTGAGCATTCCCAGTACCGCTCTTAATGAATCTACAGCCACACAGCAACAGGAGTCACGTTTTGCACGTGTTTGCTATCTGAATTTATTGTCATAGGACAAAAAATGTTGCACATAATAATGTACAGTGTAAAATGAATCAGAATTACATTAAGGAAATCTGTGTCGATACTTAGCCCTACATTGACTTGAATTTATAATTATTATATATAATACCTCTAACACCATGACATTAGACCTCAAATAAAGCTTTTTGTATTTTTTTGCAGTATTTGCTTTTTTATAAACCTGTTTTCCAATTGAGCATGTCCCAAATGTCACCAGAAAGAAGTACATCCACCCAGTCACATTTTTTGCATAATTTAATTCAAGCAGGAAGTTTCTCCTTCCTAAAACACTGAAATAGTGTTGTCATTTCCTTTGGCACTCAGTTTAATTGAATAAGAGAAGTTATGAGTCTCTGTAGCCTATGACAGGGGAGAGGACGGAAATGTGAAGCCTTTGGAAAGACCCACACACACACACACAAACAAACAAGCATTCTTTTGTGCATTGCTGGCCTTGAGCAATGCCGTAATTTACACAAAAAGTACATTTTTATATAAAATTGTATATAATAATTAAAAAAAACTATATATAATTGTTTTAATTCTGATTCTTTGTGCTTATTTTTAGCACTTTTTTTTTTTTTTTGTGCTATGCATTTTGAAAATATGCATGTGAGTGGAGAATATTCTATAATCACTCTACTTTTCCATAGTAATTGGGGTAAAAAAGTGTCATGCTTTATTGAAACACTAAAATTAGTCCATTAAGGGCCAGATTTACTAAACAGGGCAAATTAGCTTTAGAGCGCAATTCCATAAAAGCGCCAATGGTAATGGGAAAATTCTGCGTGTGATTTACTGATAATGCACACATTAAAGAACACAGACACAGCCAGATCATTTCCATAATGATCAGCGCAATCTACCAAGAGCAGCGCAGATTACCGCCTACATTAAGACATGCTTTTTTGGGTATTAAATAATGGCGCAAATACCAGTAATTTGACAAGCACAAACGTTAAATCGCGTTGATTGATTCATTTTAATACTCTCCTCCCATAAATTTTCCGTTTGATAGGGAAATTCCTACAAATACATATTCAGTAAGGTCAGGTGCAAAAATAACCATGTCCATACCTTTTCACCGCTAATTTCCCACTGCGCATCTTTAGTAAATCCTGACAGTACTATTTTAAAGCCAAAAGACGGTTTGCGCTGGTGCAAGCTGTTAGTAAATCTGGCCCTAAATGTGTTGAGTTTACAGTGGAGCACTACTAGACTGATACTGCTCAGGAAAAATCAATCTGTTTTCCATCGCACTGCTCACATACTCTGGTATATGTCAGTTTGAAGCTGTGGATTTGTTGTTGAGTCTGGCTATATTCCTTTTGTGAGTTGTTTTGGCACAGAGGATCTGTCTCGTGATGTTGGTGTTGTGGGAGGTCAGAGGTCAGAGACCTGAACAACCGGTCAGTGTTACCGCTTTGGTTGCGCCACCCGGAATGTTCCGACCAGCAAGAGGCGGAAACGTACAGATGGTGTGTGTTAGTGTGAGGAGAGCGCCTTAAACCAATCAGAGCTTTCTCATGGGAAAAAGGAGCCGTTCTGAACACACTGCAATAGACTAGCACCCTCTCCTCACCCCTCTCCAGATCTCTTGGGTTAATGCAGGGATCAAAGGTCAGGGGTTGACCCTCTGAACAATGCTTTGGATTGTTGATATGAGCACTTAGAGAGGATCTCAAGTAATTGAGGTGTGGACATGGTTTTGATGTGTTACTTACAACTTGATGCTGCTTTGGATTGAGTTTCAGTCAATCCAGTTTGTGAATTCAGGAAACCCGTTGAATCTGTTTCTAAATGTTGGTTGAAGAAGATATTATGATTCTTTCAGTGGATAATCGTGTGTGGAATGTGTCCTTCTCAGCTATTCTAATCATTTCACAGTTGTTTGTATGGGCTATCTTTGTTTATTGCTGTTATCTGAAGTGTTTGTGTGTGTATGTGGTGTTGAGAGCGCTGGTCCCTCCTTCTCCAGGGTTGATTGATGAGTTTGAACTGGTGTGTCTCATGGAGGGGGAGGCAGCACAGTTTTGATTTCCATCCTGTTGGTCTGGGATACGTCCTGCATTCTGTCCACCTCTCTCGCTTTCTCTTTCTCGGTTCGTCTCTGCTGGTCTCATCCTTTGAACGTCCACTGGTTAACCAAACTGAATGGCATATCTAAAGGGATAGTTTCTCCAAACGTTTTGTCATTTACTCATCCTTCCATATCTGTATGACTTTCTTTCTGGGAGACTTTTTTAAGAATTGTACTGGTTGCTTTTTCCCATTCAGTTACTATGAATAAGGACTGGGGCTTTCAAGCTTCAAAAAAAGACACGAAAATACAATAAAAGTTGTCTGTGCGACATATTTCAATCTGAAGTCTCATTATAGCTTTGTGTTGGATGAGAAAAAAGATTGAAATTTAAGTCATTCACCTTAATTCTCCTTCACACATTTTTTAAATTTTTTTTATTTATGATTTTTGTATTTTTTTACAGAACATCCCCATCCCCAACATTCAAGCCCCTTACAGATGAGGGACAGAAAAAAAAAAAGAAAAGAAAAAAAAAACTGGCATCATACATTTCTTTGCAGAGGAAACATTTGTACATCAAATTACAAGAGCAGGTTACATCGATGTTATGTTAGTTGACCCCTCTTAAATTACATATCTAAATATCTTGTAATACTTTTCCATCTTTGTAGAAAAGTCTTCATTTGTAGACATTCAGTAATTTTTTTCCATTATATAAACCTGTTTCAGTCTCCGAGTCCACTGAACCATATTTGGAGGGCCTTCTTCCATCCAATGTACTGTTATCATGTTTTTTTGTTATCAATAACAATATCTGTAGTACATATCTCTTTTCCTCATTATAATTTTTTTGGGGGGCAATGCTCCCAATAAACACACCACTGGTTCTATTGGGATCATTTCTTTTGTAATTTTTTCCCCCCCAAAATTCTTGAATCTTTGGTAGGGCTGCCCCCTAATAGTTGACTAATCGTTAGTCGAGCAGAAGAAGCTTGGTCGACCAAAATTTTATTCGTCGCTTAGTCGCAGAAAAAATCCACAGGCAAAGTCACGCAGTCCGTGACTAACAGATCGTTAATGGCTAGTCTTTGGTGATACAGTACATCGGGCATGACATCCAAACACTCGCCTATCATTAATCGACCTCAAATATGGCTTATCATCTGAAATATGTAAGTATTAGCAACTTTACATGGCCGCTCAATCTGGTGTTAACCTAGAGAAATGTGCGCTATACAAGTGTCTGTGCGGAGAGTGGAAGCTGAAAAGTAGCTCACTGCAGGACCGTCTCGGTCTGTGAGCTTAAGCGTGAAACTCTGTCTATATCTTTGCCTTACAGACATTAAAAATATATCTATAGAGAGTGAAATGTGTACTTTCAAATGAAACAATTCAAATGGAAAACAAATTCTCAGATTATATAATCCGTATGAAACATGCATACAGGCGCATCACTACTGCGGAGATGACGAGTCCGTGTCGCTGACTTCATCTCTGAAGCTGAAAACAAAGAAAGCACTAGTTTATCAAATTATTAAAATTTTAATGCATTCTCCTTACTGTTTTTCACTGAAACTGAAACTTCCGTTCCATTACTTCCGTTGGTGCGCTGTGGCAAGCTTTATGCGTGTACTTGAGCGTTTATTAGGCTATGTAGGCAATTAAAGGCTCATTATAATGATTTAAATGGTTTATTAATAAACGTGTGATTAGTCGACTAATGCTTCAAATGAACGACTACTAGTCGACCAGAAAAATCCTTAGTCGAGGGCAGGCCTAATCTTTATAATCCCAAAAAATGTGAGTATGATCTCCTATTTTACCACATTTTCTCCAACACAATGCTACAGATGGTCCTTTTACATATGTAGAAATCACATAAGAAGTATTGAAATACATCATTTTTTACTTTCCAGTCAAATTCTCCTTCACACATTTATGAGAGTCAATAAGAGAAGCAATATCTGATTCACGAAGGAATCGTTTTATTAATATTTTTTCAATAAATCCAAGAGTTGTATCAGTATCATAGGGATTATCAACAGAAATTGGAGATTTTTAAAATATTGATATCAGTTGACAGTAGGGATATGCCGGTATCAAATTCTCATGTTGCGATTAATTGCTAATGCTTTTATCACGGTATACGGTATTATCACGATATTGAAATTTAGTTTAAAAAAAGTGCTGTCATAATACAGTATAACAGG
>NW_015542320.1:175911-226699 GCF_001515605.1 Sinocyclocheilus anshuiensis | reverse complement strand
AATAATTTGTAATATATAATTATTCACGGTATTTAGAAGTGCTCACGATAACAATATCGTGCATATTCATTACCGTGATATATCGCATTACCGAATACCGGCACAAGTCTAGTTGACAGGATATTTAATAATCTAGAAGTGAATACCCATTTAATTTATTTAAAATAATTCGGTTTAGACAAAATAATTGTTCATCATGAGGTTGTGTAAGTAACTGTCCCTTTAAGGTTTGAATAATGTCTCTCTTTCATTGTCCACTTCCGCACTAACTCATGCTCTTGTCCCAGGGCTCCTCAGAAAGCAGTTTAAAGGAACTGAGAAGTCCAGTTCATCATCATTGAGACTCATTTGGGTAGACTAATGATGCACTTCCCTTGTTTATATGCGCTGGTGTTTCGGTCGCTTGGCTGGGAATTTCTGGCTGATCCTATGGATTTCTGGGAGTGCCGCCTGTTCTTTCTGCAGACAAACTAAAATCCTTGTTAAGATTAGACGTGTCTGCAGCCGGCAGAGGTGTTCAGCGTAAGACATGGAATTTCTTTCAAGCTTTGTCCAATTTATGTGTAGTCAAGCTCTTCATTACCAGCAGATGTGTGTGTGATGGACTAATTCTTTTCGCTGAGAAAGACCAGACTCCTGGCCTGTTCTCAGGGTTCACATATGTACTCACATATGTTGAGAGGTGAACACGCACATTGAATGGGGCCACAGCAAAAGGCAGACAGATTTAATTAATTAAAAGAATGTTCCAGGTTCAGTACAAGCTAAGCTTTATTGATTTTCACAGAAATAAATTTTTCTTTGACCCTCGAATGAGCAAAAAAATCATGTTCGCAATAATGCTCTTACAATGCAGGTCTATGGGGAAAATCACTGAAACAATATAAAGGTTAAACTGCACACCGTTTCAAAAGTAGAGCCACAAGAAAGTACATTATCGATTGCTTTGTTTCAGTTATCCAATGTGAGCGTGTTAAACTGATAAACCTATTAATCTTGCAAGTATGCTAAAAAGGTACATTAAGAAACTATCCGCTGTTTTCAAAGAGCAAATTCGGTCAACGTCATTACATCTGTTGAAGAACCGAAGTCCCACTGTTAACATAACGATTTGGATTTGTACATTGATCATGATAATTATTTAAACATTTTTGTTCTTTTTGTAATATACAAACAAGGTTCACATTTAACGCTCTAAAGACTTGCCCAATAGACGTCAATATTAAGTGCATTTTGTGTACCATTGATAAAATATAGCGATAAAGCTTGCCAGAAAATATTACTCATTTAGATAGGAGGAGTCAGACATCATTTTGACTACATTTCCCATCATTCCCAGGGGCAGTACATGAATGATAAAATACACAGAAAGAATATCAATTACATATTAAATGTACATCCTTTGCACTTCATTTTTTTTTTTTTTTATTGCTCAAAGATTCTGATTTTGTAAGTGAAAATGTATGGAAATGGTAATGGGAAAAAATATGAGATGGGACGAAAATTTATATTTCAGTGCTTTTGCATCCCTCTACGAAACGTTCTGTGTTCACTTACAAATGCATTGAAATAGTTATGAAATATATAACTTTTTCTCCCAACAACTTCTTTCTATCACCGTGTCCCTTTAGGGGCTCTGTAAAAACGAGATAAATTCCAAATGGTCAATTTTTAGACCAAAATCACTTGATTATGTCATAATTATGATCTCCAAACTCATAAGTAGATACTTCCCAAGAGGGGAAGTACCATTACATGATCCATTACATGATACTTCATGATTTATGATTTACTTCTTGCTAGTCAGCTGCAGCTGCTTGTGGGTGGGACATTCTCATTCCATAGAGCATCTGATTGGACAAAAATCAGTCATATAAAAAAAATATAGCATATAAAAGCAGTTTATTTGATTAAGCTTTAGATTTCTTTGTGTTTAATATTAACTACAGCAACTGAATCACTCCTCATTGAGCTGAATTTGTTGTGTATTATCAGGGAAAATCACAGCATCCGTTGGGAAGGACGACTGACCTCTCTCCTGTCCGTAAAGCAGGAGATGCCTTTCCTTTGTTTACACACATCCATTTTTAAAGCGCTTCGCTCCTTGTGCTTTCCATCCATCAGAATTAAACGCTCACTGCGGCTGCCATTTCCTGAGTGTCGCAATAATAAATCAACGTGCGAGTGTGTGTTCATGGCAGGATCTTCCGGTGCGCACATATTCCAGAGACGGATGAGTCGTTAATAGAAGTGTGTGTGTGGCTGAACATTACCTGTGTTACACAGCATATCCTGTATCCTTTACACCTCCTGACAGCCGCCCCAGCAGGGGTCGTGACCTCTGGGCTTATCTTCAGCTTTGATCTACTCCTTATTCATCCACAGTGTCTCCCTCCGAGGACTCTTCTCTCTCTTTCTTTCTTGCTCTCCCTCAGTTGTTCACCAGGCAATGTCAACAACACCCAGGAGCCGTAGGGTAAAGGGTCATGGGTCGGGACCCCCGAGAACCTTCCAGTCTTGCCATGTCAAGGCGATGCAGGAGTGACCGGTAACTTTTTTTTTTTGGTGAACTGCTGACAGCGTTGGTTGACCGTTGTTTGAAATCTGACAACAATTAAAGCGCCCATAACAAGTCATCTGATTTCCCATGAGTCTCACATCAATACAACCTCTCCCTTACTAGCACACATTTATTCATTTATTCAATTATTCATTCACCTATTGACTCATTTCGGCCCAAATGCCTCAACTTGTCCACGCATGTGTGCGTGAATAAATATGTGCCCCTTCATGCATGAATAAGTGTGTTTGTGTGGGTACGCATGTGTGTGTGGTGTCAATAGGTTGGAATATATTAGAATGATTGAGTGTTAACAGCTTATGCTGGGTAATCAATTCTGAGAACAACTGTGCATCAGTAAGAGAACATGAATCTTGTGATGGAGGACGATTGTCTGGATTGTCTGGATTGTCTGGACACATCTGAAAAAAATCAGAATAATTTTGGTCAGTACTGAGGTTGATTGTTTACCATCATTACTCACTAATGGAAATGTATTAAACTGAAAATCAAAACAATTGAAAAATGAGATAAAAAATAAATAATATACCTATACTAGGGGTATAACGATACAATCTGACAACAATTAAAGCGCCCATAACAAGTCATCTGATTTCCCATGAGTCTCACATCAATACAACCTCTCCCTTACTAGCACACATTTATTCATTTATTCAATTATTCATTCACCTATTGACTCATTTCGGCCCAAATGCCTCAACTTGTCCACGCATGTGTGCGTGAATAAATATGTGCCCCTTCATGCATGAATAAGTGTGTTTGTGTGGGTACGCATGTGTGTGTGGTGTCAATAGGTTGGAATATATTAGAATGATTGAGTGTTAACAGCTTATGCTGGGTAATCAATTCTGAGAACAACTGTGCATCAGTAAGAGAACATGAATCTTGTGATGGAGGACGATTGTCTGGATTGTCTGGATTGTCTGGACTCATCTGAAAAAAATCAGAATAATTTTGGTCAGTACTGAGGTTGATTGTTTACCATCATTACTCACTAATGTAAATGTATTAAACTGAAAATCAAAACGATTGAAAAATGAGATAAAAATAAATAATATACCTATACTAGGGGTATAACGATACAGATATTAGTATCGAAAATTTTGGTTTTGGAAAATTTTGGAAAACCTGGTTTTGCTTCCCTTACTGTACCAAAAACATACCAAACCATGACTTCAAAACTGAGGTACATACCGAACTGCCATTTTTGGTACTGTACCACCCCTTACACGCAGTATACACATTTAAATAAGTAAATAATTAATTAATTAAATAAGTAAATTTTGTATTGCACCTCCGCAGTACACTTTAAACTATTTGATTTGGTTTTAATTTGGAATTCATCCCATGTCCAATATTTGCCCACATGATTTACAACAATGTATTTAGTTTTTATTTATCACAAATTATGGATACAGTATAATTGAGTTTTTTTCCTTAAAATATTTAACAATAAACAAGTGAAATTCCCTAAATCTTCCCTAAATTCCCTAAATCTAAATGACTGGATTCGTCTAAAAAAAGATGGTCCTCCACATCTCTAAAGATATAATGACATTTTTCTAGGATGCTACAATACTAACATGCTTGTAGTTTGCCATCAAAATTGCGGTCACTGAAATGACTGGTTGCATTTATTCAATTTATTTTTAAGGATAAACTAAACTTAATGGAAAACTTGAAAGTAAACCCAAAAATGAAAATTCTGTCATTGTCATATTTCAAACCTGCATGACCAAGAACACAAATTAAGGTATTTTTGATGAAATCCAAGAGCTTTCTGAAACTGCATAGACAGCAACGCAACTGACACGTTTAAGGCCCAGAAAGGTAGTAAGGACATCATTAAAATAGTCCATGTGACATCAGTGGTTCAACCGTAATGTTATGAAGCTGTAAGAGTACTTTTTGTGCGCAAAGAAAACAAAAATAATGACTTTATTCACAAGAGTACAATATCTAATGCATGTGATACTGCTGACCTGGAACCGGCATTCTGACGTAGAAGCTGGATGCGCTGCGTCTTGTTTACAAGCAGATGGAATGCACACGCATGCATTGTGGTACTGTCATGAACGCGTGTCGAAGACTGACACAGAAGAGATGAGATTGTTGAAGTCATTATTTTTGTTTTCTTTGTGCACAAAAAGTATTCTTGTAGCTTCCTAAAATTAAGGTTGAACCACTGATGTCACATGGACTATTTTACCAATGTCCTTACTACCTTTCTGCCCCAGTTGCATTGCTGTCTATGCAGGGTCAGAAAGCTTTTGGATTTCATCAAAAATATCTTAATCTGTGTTCCGAAGATGAACTAATGTCTTACGGGTTTGGAACGACAAGAAGGTGAGTAATTAATGACAGAATTTTCATTTTTGTGTGAACTATCCCTTTAAAAAACCAATCTTACATGTCGCATAAATGAGGTATAGTGTTTTTGAGATGTTTACCCCCGTGAAATTTCCAGCTGAAGTCATCCTCTGTACATGCCTTGTGGTTGCTGGCTCTTGTTTACAATGCTCTTTACATTATATTTTACGTTTTCCGAATCCGACAACCAGCTGTATTCTCTTGTCAGGTTTTCAGACACCGTGTAAAGTGGGACACTGCTTTGATTCTATTAGAAAGAACCACAGAAAGAAGAGTCAAAAGAGTTAGTTGTTTATGGAGAGTTGATGGTGTTCCTTGTAGTTAAGGACTGATGAAAGATTTCATTATGTGAGCCAAGCTTTGCTGTTTAATCAGATCCTTTTTACTTGAACTTGTGGTGGTGATCGCATCAGATAGCTGTGCACTAAAAGCACATTTTATTTGTGGTAAATCTCGTGTACATATACAGAGTGTGTTTTGAGTCCAAATACACTCAGTTGTCATAGATGGTACAATCTGAATCCCATGGCTGTACTTACTCTTTAAACACTTACTCTTTCACCAGCCTCTCTGTTTGCCTCTTCCCACTGACTTCTGTTCCATTCTGTCAGCAGCCTGGATCATGTAATGGTGAATAAATACAAGGCTGATAACAGTCCTGTCTGCCTGAAAGAGCCGAATTAGAGAAGAGCTCATTTGCTCAAGCTTCTAATTATCCCGTCGCACCAAACTGCACAGAGGCGAGAGTTGAGTTTGAGAAGTTCTTTTCAAGCAGGGCCAGCGGTGCCATGACTCACTCCTGTTGAGTAACGTGTTCTTGTTCTTTTTTTTTTCATTTGTTTGTTTGATGTAAATTATGATGACTTTCATAAAGGAAACATCACTGTTGCAACTTGTATAAAATGTGACTATTATGACATTCTTGCCTCATTTAGGAGGATTTAGTCTCTGCAGAATAAGGATTTTATTATGTGTTTAAAGGATGGAAAAAAGGAAGTTGGCATATTTGTATTATACATGTATGAATGATTTAATTATAACTAATTATACAATACAGATATTTGTACAGATATTACAAAAAAAAAGAATAAAAGTAATCTATATCAGGTGTTTTCAACAGTGAACAATAATGTAAAAAAATTCTGTATTTATTTTTGTAAACATAATAATAATAATAATAATAAACATTTTTACATTATTTCTGCCTAAATTTTTCTGCAGACCTCAGTTTGAATGCAGCTATTATAGACAAATTTTATAGTGGTTGTTATAATAATAATAATAGCTAATAATAGATAATAAATAAATACACGTAAAAACATTTATAATAATGTTAAATAAGTAAAAAAGATTAACATTTACTGAAGCTAACATTGTTTTTATAAAGTAATAACTGTTTTCCTCACATCATCTAAATGGGTCATATGTTTATAGCTGAATTTATATATTAGGAAGAGGAGCCTTCACAAGTAGATTATTTGGGGGTTGTTGTTATTAAAAAGTTTGAAAACGTCTGGTCTATATGAAAAAAGGCTGAAGTCTTCTGAAGCAATGAAATATGTGACCCTGGACCACAAAACCAGTCATAAGGGTCAATTTTCCAAATTGAGATTTATACATCATACATCCATTGATGTATGGTTTGTTAGGACAGTACAATATTTGCCTGAGATACAACTATTCGAAAAAAATGCAAAAAAATCAAAATACTGAGAAAATCACCTTTAAAGTTGTCCAAATGAAGTCCTTAGCAATGCATATTACTAATCAAAAATTAAGTTTTAATATATTTACAGTAGGGAATTTACAAAATATCTTCATGGAACATGATCTTTACTTAATATCCTAATGATTTTTGGCTATTGCTACAAATATACCCCAGCGACTTAAGACTGGTGTTGTGCTCCAGGGTCACATATAGTGGATTAGTAGAATGGACTACTTCTGTAGTTGAGTACTGCACCAGAATGATGTTTGAATGGTGTTTTTTAATAATGAAATTTGATGATACATTATTAGATTGGCTAAAATTACATTTCATTAGGAAGTTGTGTTGCAAATCCAAAACTGTGGCTGTTAGATGATATCAATTATTAGGTAGATGAGTCTGATAAAGGACATGCACACCAGACTGTAATGGTGAGAGATTTCTTATGTAAATATTGTGACAAAATACAAAGGACGTATTCTGCTCTGCTGCACATATTGAAGAGCTTTGGCAATGATACTGATGATAGGATGCCATGTTAAAATACTGATTGATAACTAACAGAAGATCTATGGCACACACTTACTTCTGATCAATTCATTTATCGAATGTTAGTAAGCACGTCTGCCCATGTATTGATCTCAGCTGCTGTTGCATTTAAAATCAAACAACGCCATTTCAAAGCTGACTCATTATTCATACACACACTTTGTCTTTCTCACACACATACTGACAGAAAGTGTTTTTCTAGGTTTATTTTTTGTACAATACTGCTAAAAATGCGGACTTTTTCAAAATTATGAAAAAAGTCTTATGCTCACCAAAATATGGTAAAACAGTAGTGAAATATTATTACAATTAGGGATGTCAACAGCCACACGCGCCACAGTTACGTTTGGGATCATTTTATTTTAAATGCCATAATGTCAGTTGAAAACATTGCAACTGTGTTTTAAAATACAACAACGAGAACCATGAAACCATTTAAAGAGGCGCATTCAGCGATATCCGTGACGGGATAGGAAACAGTCAACAAAGTAAATTGATCTCAAACGAGCTCTCTTCATTTTATCAAATGATCATAATCGCATCTATTCATTTTACAATCCTGCTACTAGCATTTTATTCAGACTAAAACCCCTTTAAATCGGGTGAGAAAACTTTTTTTTTTTTTAGTAACTTTTGCACATCCTGTCATGCCGGGCTGCATAGACGCATTTTGTAGCATTAAGGTTAACGATTAATCGATTAATTGATCGTTAATTTAAACGACAATCGATCATGGAAATGATCGAAAATTGACATCCCTAATTACAATATTATAACAATTTAATAACTGTTTTCTATTTGAATGTTGTAAAATGTAATTTATTTTTGTGATGGCAAAGCTGAATCTTAAAAAAAAACAAAAAAAAAACGTAACACTATAAGTGACCTCAAGAAACATAGAATCCTTTAGAGTCCCAGATTTTCAGTGCGGTCTCGGATGTTTGGACTCCACTGTATAATAAATATCCAACAATTTCCACTATGCACAGCCACATCTCAACACGGTCACTTCCCTAACCATGACCTTCTTGAACTCTCTCTGAAACACACACAAACTTGTGTTTGGGTCTCCCACATAGAGTGAAGCTCTGAGGGAACGCAGTGATGCAGTACAATACCATGATTCGATTCAGAACACATGAGCTTTCAGCATTCACATGCGCTATCACTCACAATCTGCGTTGCTAATACGGTCTCGTATACCGCTGTAACCTACAGCTGCCTCTGCATCAGATGAATGTGAGAGTTTGCTGCATCAAATGTAGATGCTCACGCAAACAAACAAACCATAACCGCTACTTGTCTAAATTACCATTTCCAATTGGAGTTCCTCGTCTGTTTTCTTTCTTCCACCCAGTAACCTGTGACTCATCACATCCTCCAAAAGGAAGAAATCCCCACAGGCACAGGAACTGGCCTAGCAGGTCAGAGGAGGTCAGGCAGGGTCAGGCGGTGCTGATAGAAGGTTGATGGCAGGTTATTAGACGCTCTAATGATGACTAAATCTGGCTTGTCTCCATGGCGCCTTGTTCTGGGTAGATGGGGTTAACTTATCTTGTGTATTTAGCATGGTAGAGTTACTAACTTAACACAACCATAAACAGATGCATTGTTCCTGCACTTAGTTCAGCATCATCAGTTAAATTTCAAATATGAAGCATGTTCTGAAATAATTTAAATCATTTAAAATAATTGTTATTAATTGTTTCATTCTTTTGGAAAACTGTTTTCACCACTGAATAAAAAATTTAAAAAGGGTAACTGCGATTTTTTGTTAGCTTACTCACAATTGCAAGTTATAAAGTCAGAGTAGCGAGATATAAACTCGCAACGGTGAGAAATAAAATCAGAATTACTTTTTTCTCGCAAATGCGAGTTTATATCTTGCAATTCTGACTTTTGTTTTTCAGAAATGTGAGTTATAAAGCCCTAGGGATGTAACGATTAACCGCGAGCCGGTTGAAAATCAATTCAAATATGTGACGATTCAAATTGGTTGAGATGCTAAACAAATCGCATTTAGTTTGTCTTAAATCTCATTTTGTAAAAAATAAAATAAAATCGTGAATCGAATCGAATCGTGAAATCAAAATCGTGAATCGAATTGAATCGTGAGTTGGGTGAATCGTTACATCCCTATAAAGCCCTATTCTGAGGGCAAAAAGACTGATATGTTCTCAGAATTGCGAGTTTATATCTCACAATTCTCACTTTTTTTTCTCGCAGGTCTGAATTTTTTTCTCAGAATTGCATGATATAAACTCGCAATTGCGTGTTATAAAGTCATAATTGCGAGATATTAACTCAATTCTCAGAATTGAGTTGTTTTCTCGCAATTGCAAGTTTATATCACACTATACTATCTGTCTGTCTGTCTGTCTGTCTGTCTGTCTATCTGATAATGAATAAGTTCTGTAACATGAATAAGTGCCCCTAAGTTGCTTGTCTGTTGCATTTTTGTAACATAATTAAATAATATAAACATAATGAAAACATAATGTGGATTTACACATAATAAATATAAAGTGGAATTTTACAGGAATAGTTCACATAGATATTACAGAATATAGTGCATATGTCATATGGACCACTATTATGATACTTCTATGGTGTTTTGGGTCTTTTTTAAAAGCTTAATAGCCCTCATTCAGTTCCATTATATTAAAAAGAGAGGTAAGAAGAAAAAAAAAAAAACACATTTTGTGTTCCATAGAAGAAAGTCATACAGTACAGTTTTGGAGCATGAGTGTGAATATATAATGACAAAATTTCCATGTTTGCCTGAATTATTCCTTGAAAGGCTCAAAGATGACTTGTAAACCAGGTGAACAGAAGGAAGGAATTAGACGACAGCCCTCTGACCAAAGGTCCCAGTTTTCCTACAGTGAGATCTGTACTCCCTAAACTCACTTACTGGCCGTCTTGAAATGAGTTTCTGCAACAGCTGAAGCAATTACATAACTGTCCATTCATAGCACACCACACCGATCTGTTGTAAAGCAGAGCGTTACTTAGAAAACGACTCTCGGCCCTACCACAGATACTGTCTGCCAGCTTACACCTGCAAATAATTTTACTCCAACTTGTTTATTTAACTTTTTTGAGTGCTACCAGTGTTTCCTCTGCATTTGAGTCGCACCGAACACAATTCTCCCAGAGGGGGCTCGCTGCAATTAATGTGAACCACAAACAAAAAGCCAACAAATTAGACCAGGACACACACACTTTCAACATTTTATGGAAAAAGGGTGCATTTGCTTTAGTATAATGGAAGAACAATTTAGCGAAGAGGAAATGTGCACTTATTCATTGTTTGATGTTGAGCATTTCCTCCACTGACAATCTGGACTTTGTTAGAATTTACCAATTCGTCACAAATAGACTTCAAGAAATCAAGTCAATTATTCTGCAACTGGAAAAACAATTGTGTATTTAGGGATCTATTCGGTCTCCTGGATAAGTTTTCCCTCTGGAGTTGATTAATTCTCTGCTAGAATGGACGCACACCGGCCTTCATTTTACCTCAGTGTTTCAATGCACCCAGAGCTAAAATGATTAAACTCTCTAATTTCAGATGAAAGACCTCATTAGTGTGGGCAAAAGCATGTGCACAGACTCACAATTATTAGCACTCCTCCCCGGTCTAACCTAACCTGTTTTTAGCTAATAGAGTGCAGTAATAGGGCCATCCTATATTGAACAAGTGAGACAAACTCCTTTGGTAATGAGCTTTTCACAGCGCATCATGTAATGTGATTTACAAGTGCAGGTCCATCTGGGAATAGAAATACTGCAGCGAATTAAACGGCATACAACATGATCGCGTGCATGCATACAGCCCATTCGGGGGCACTTATGATTCCTTCTAGTTTGACTCATTTGCACGAATCGGTTCTTTTGAACAGTTTCTTTTAATGAATCAATTCAATAAGCCGATTGAACAGTTCTTTACATCATCATGTGGTCTGACTTGCTGATGTGGCACGTTATATGATTTAAAATGTTTTAGTTAAGCCACATATTGGCGCATATTACATTTTATTATGGATTTTCTATTAATGTTATTATTAAGGGTGTTTATTGTAATTTTATGCATCTCAATTCAGTTTGTTGCACCTATGATTCTACTCATTAAAAAGTGAAACGTAAATGTGTGTGTGTATATATGATTGACAACCGCCATGACCCGGGACATGAAGGGGGTACCCTGGTCAGTCAGGATTTCCTTTGGGATCCCGACGCGGCTGGCCAGCAGAAACAGTTCGCGGGCAATGTTCTTGGCGTTGGCCGCTCGAAGTGGAATGGCTTCCGGGTACCGGGTGGCATAGTCCAGGATAACCAGGATGTGCTCATGTCCCCGGGCAGACTTTGGCAGCGGTCCCACCAGATCCATCCCGATTCGCTCGAAGGGCACATCGATGACGGGTAGTGGAATGAGCAGGCTGGGGGGAGGACGACAACGAGACATCTGCTGGCAGGTGGGACAGCTATGGCAGAAACGTTTCACTTGCTCCAGGACGGTCTCCGTCTTGTTTTTCGGCACGACCAAGAGGACTTTTTCCTCCCCCCGCCTGTGGGCGACACAGTACAGCAGACCATTTCTTATTTCAAAATGAGGGAGGGGGTGTGGGCCCGGAAGCCTGTCTACCTCATCAATGCGGCGCACTTGATCCCAACAGTTTCGCAGGCGGTCGTCCTCGCGTTGCTCCCTTCTGAACGAGCCCCCGGTCGTGACCTGTGAAAACACATCAGGGTAGACAGATGGAAGATTAGCGGGCTGACACTCGCCCTCCCTCTCGCTGTCCGTCGCTAGGTAGGCCGGCCTTGGGCTGGGCGGTCCCCGACGCCCACGTGCTCGGAGGAATGGTGCTCGGTGCCCGTCTCAACTCGGTGCTCGTGGTGTGAAGTGCTGTGGTGCAGATCCTTCTCCCAGGGTGCCGTCAGAGTCTGTGAATAAGGAGAAACAAGCATTAATGTCGCCTGGAGCTCCGTTGCAACTCCCCGGTGGTGTCTCTTCTCCTGGCTTTTATGGCCAGCGGGAACGAGCTCCAGGTGCGCCACTCATCACGCACAGGTGTTGTGCTTCTGTGATCAGTGTGGCAGCGGCGTTTCCAGGGCGACGCTGATCTGGACCCGGGATACTCGCCACAATATATATATATATATATACTAAAACCTATAATTTAAATATACATTTAACATTATAAAATTGACTTTTGTATATTTTAATATGAAGCAATATATAAAGCCATATATTAAAAATGTTGAAAACAATTTTTGTAACTTTTCTGTTATTTAGCTGATATTAATAAAAGCCAAGCATATATTGAAAACAGTATTTTGTATATTAAAAATTTGTTATTTGTTATTCATTAAAAATTAAATGATTTGTACCTGTTCTGCTATTTTGCTATTAAAGTAGGTTACTTTCCACTTGCTTTTATTGTATAATTCATCGGTTCTTGGTTGTGAAACGGGTTGTGATTATTTAACTCAAGGTTCTTGATTGCGGGCATGTCCAAAAAAGATGGTTCCCATTTGTAATTAATTTTGAGTTGAAAATGTCCGAAAACAATTGTTTTCTGTTCAGTGAGTCAGCAAGAATTGAAAAGATCTGTCTCAAAAGAACCATTTGATGGTGAATCAGATATATTTAAGCTTGCAGAATTATCACATCACAATGGATGATGGGAAATACTTTCTGCTGCAGACCAGCAGACACCTCTGATCACTTCACACAGTGTAACATAAGCATCAGAATGAATATGTTTCTGCTTCCCAAGCACACACACTTACACAGAACGAGCCCCCTCTTTTGGAATTTTGATTAGTAGAATTCCTTCGGGATGTGGGATTGAGGACAGGAATGGGATCAAGGAGACAAGAGATGAGCGACCACCGACCCCATTTTCCCCCGATTCCTGCCTTTCAGAAAAGCCTCCAAATACACAGAGGAAATGAGGTGGAGCGCCACCTCTCACCTCCAGGGTTTTGATGTGGCGAGCTGTTTGGATACTGTGGGCATTTATTTATTTTATAACTGATCCTGGTTCAGCTCCAGCTGGAGGGAATAAAGCAGATGGAATGTTTTAGAGTGTAAACAGACTTGAGCGCTCTGACACAAAGACTTACACCGGAGGGCAGCGTCTACCTCGACATGTCCTGACTGCTAGAACGGGGTGATCTGTGGTGAAAGGGGTCAGTGTGGGAAGTGACCTTGCCCAAATAATGAGAGGTGAACTTCATCAGGCTGTTCGGTGGCAGTTTATCAAAAGATTTGATCATATAGCATCAAGAAGTTGTGAATTTGGTGTGTGTTTTATGTTTGTAATGCATGTTAAAGAAGTGGGTGTGCTGTGTTTGTACAGCAGGAGCTGATACCTGGAGGGGAGCCGTTTTCACATCGCTCACAGTCCTCTGTGCTGTTTATTTATCTAGACGGTGTGTTCTAAACACTGAGAATTTATGAGCACTTTTAACTGCGGGCTTGTGTATCTGTTTAGTTTGGAGTTGTTAGGCTTGTCCAGACTAAAAAGTCCAGACTCAAATGTCAAGTTTTTTGGTGTATCTGAATCACATTTCATGTTTTTCTTCTATTCTTCTGTACAAAAAAAACAAACAGATTTGATTATCTCAATTTAGTTAGTCAATGTTTTATTTCCAAATGCTTTCACACATTAAATACAAAAAAAAAAAAAAAAGATAGTAAGAGTTTTAATCTCACAATTTGCCTTTGTTTATTTTTCAAATATTTAATTAGATCAGTTGGAGAAAAAAAGAAAGTATAAAAGTTTTTTTCCCACTTAAGACATATATAATTTTAAAGGGGTCCTATTATGCTCTTTTACAAAGTCTTGATTTTGTTTTGGGGGTGTACTAGAACAGGCTCTCATACTAGGTTGTTCGAAAAACACATTATTTTTCACATATTTTACATTATTACAACACCTCTCTCCCCAGTCTGGCATGAACGGCTCGAATAGTTCCTGTATGAAATGAAGGCCTACCTTCTGAAATACGAAATGTGCTGTGATTGGTTAGCTGGGCCGGTGGGTGTTGTGATTGGCACCACTCGGCGCCTGGTCGGGAAATGTCATGAAAGTCTTGATTTTGTTTCGGGGGTGTACTAGAACAGGCTCTCATACTAGGTTGTTCGAAAAACACATTATTTTACACATATTTGACATTATTACAACACCTCTCTCCCCAGTCTGGCATGAACGGCTCGAATAGTTCCTGTATGAACTGAAGGCCCGCCTTCTGAAATACGAAATGTGCTGTGATTGGTTAGCTGGGCCAGTGTGTGTTGTGATTGGTTAGCTGGGCCAGTGTGTGTTGTGATTGGTTAGCTGGGCCAGTGTGTGTTGTGATTGGTTAGCTGGGCCAGTGTGTGTTGTGATTGGTTAGCTGGGCCAGTGTGTGTTGTGATTGGTTAGCTGGGCCAGTGTGTGTTGTGATTGGTTAGCTGGGCCAGTGTGTGTTGTGATTGGCAGCACTCGGCGCCTGGTCGGGAAATGTCATGCCCCTTACCATAGCCGCCTGCGAGCTTCAGTGTAAATATTGTGTCAAAATCAAACCAATTTGAGCGCGATTTAAACCTGGATGATTGTAACCACTCTAAGTTCGTCTGCCTTGGGAAAGCTAGCATGTCTCTGACATAGTGATAACACTCGTTGCCTTCTCTAGTGCAGCTCAACCAGGTCTCGTCCCATTCGTCGATATTTGTGATATCACAAATCCCGGAAAATATGCATTGTAGTCCAAAGAGTCGTTCGTTGTAGTTTTTGAAAAGTGATTTCTGTTTAATAAACTATCTCCTTTTGAATTGGACTTTGAGCTTTGCAACTTTGCAGATCTTTTTTTATGCTCAAACAGCAACATTACAGACTAAAGTTGAAAAAGTGAAAACGCATAATAGGACCCCTTTAAATAGGTTTCCTTTTTTGTAGTATAAGCAGTAAGAATATAAAATAAAACACAGAATATAGGTTCCCTAGGTGGTTTAATTTATATCTTATATAGGTGGTATTTAATTTATCTCACAATGTGACTGTTATTTTAAACATTTACCTCACTTATACTTTTTACTACCAAATACTTTTTATTTTTTACTTTGAGTTGTTCAAAAAAGAAATAAATACAATAAATACAAAAAAGAAATACATGTACCACATTACAAGTTTTACAAATTACATTCCAAGTTTGAAAAGCATACAAACAGAAGTCACATTCACCTGATAGTTAACTATGGCAAAAGCAGCTGCTCAAGCAACCAGTAATGGGCGTTCATTGACTAAACATTGCTTCTATTATTACAGCATTTGTAAGTGACTCTTTCTGCATGTTACATTGTTACGCCAGTATGTGTGTATATTAGTGAATAATGAATCAATTGTAAGTGAATCACTGACTTGTTCACTTGTTCAATGAAACAACAAGTTACCATATTTATGAATGAGTCATTGAATCATTCATTTAGCTGATTCATTTAACAACTATTGCTTTGAGATAAGGTTCATTCTGCAGTGGTTTCATTTAGAGCTATTAGTGGAGCAAAATGAACAAAGTAACTGATAATATTGTCAAAAATAAATTATTTAATATTTGCTTCTTGTGTATTGATCTGTTATATAGAAGCAATATCATACTCACAATCATACTGTTGGTCTAAATACAATATGCGACCCTGGAGCACAACACCAGTCTTAAGTCGCTGGGGTATATTTGTAGCAATAGCCAAAAATACATTGTATGGGTCAAAATTATTGATTTTTATTTTATGCCAAAAATCATTAGGATATTAAGTAAAGATCATGTTCCATGAAGATATTTTGTAAATTTCCTACTGTAAATATATTAAAACTTCATTTTTGATTAGTAATATGCATTGCTAAGAACTTCATTCGGACAGCTTTAAAGGCGATTTTCTCAGTATTTCGATTTTTTTGCACCCTCAGAATCCAGATTTTCAAATAGTTGTATCTCGGCCAAATATTGTCCTAACAAACCATACATCAATGGAAAGCTTAAGTATTCAGCTTTCAGATGATCTATAAATCTCAAATTCGAAAAATGACCCTTATCTGCACAGTCAAAATGATTGTGAAGACAGTAAGTGATTTAACAACCAAATTGGATTTGTGTGCAGTCTGAACAAAGATTTACACCTAAAGGTATAATAAGAGGCTTGTACCAGCCTTGAACTTGTGCTGAAATAATCAGAATGCTTTCCATTCAAAACCCACATGCCGAACACATATGACTCTTAGAAAAGAATTGCACTACTGAACAAAATGCACATGTGTTCATAAGAGACAAAAGGGTCACTGACAATTTTCCACTTCCTCAGACTCATTAAAATCAGTAAAATGGCCAGACTCCCATGAGGTGTGAGAGCAGGAAAACCAGCATCCTCTATCTCCGTGTACTGTATGTGTGCGTGGGTCTGTTTAGGTTTATTATATAATTTTACAGCTTTGCTACTTGTTTTTTCCTTTTCACATCATCAGTAGAAGTGAGTTAACCGAAGACACACAGGACATGAAAACGAGGTGATAAAGTGAGACTGTGGCTGTGTTTGTGTGTTCCTACATGTCTGTGTGCGTATTTGTGTGTGTGTGTGTGTGTATGTGAGAGAGAGGATGTTAGTTTAAAGCTGATATTCCCACTGAGA
The DNA here is from genome assembly GCF_001515605.1 of Sinocyclocheilus anshuiensis. Lineage (NCBI taxonomy): Eukaryota > Metazoa > Chordata > Actinopteri > Cypriniformes > Cyprinidae > Sinocyclocheilus > Sinocyclocheilus anshuiensis. Next base: position 209,818 of record NW_015542320.1, on the reverse strand, counting down.
TTCCTTTACCTTAATAACAATGAGAGGAGTTTCTGGTCGCTTCCTTTGAGCTTTTATTGGGCATGAAAATATACACACATACACACGCACATAGTGCGACAGGAACAAACTAGAACAGAGAGCCACGCGCTGAAAGACAACATCCACATCTCCACATAAAAAAGAGCGGATACTCTTATAAAACTAATTTTGGCCACATGCCGTTACACACACACATGAATATGACAATTTTTCTAAAAGTTGCAATCCAATTATGCACCACAAAGTACATACAATCTATATCAAAATCTATATATGCAATATCTTAAAATACTGTATGTACTGTTCAAAGGTTTCATGTTTTCAAGGGAGTCTTTTGTGCTCTCCAAGTCTAATTTGATCCAAAATACAGTAAAAGCTGTAATGTTGTGAAATAGTATTACAGTACAATTTAAAATAATTATTTTTTATTTTAATATATTTCCACAGAAATGTATTTGTGTTGCCAAACTAAATTTCAGCAGCCATTACTCCAGTCTACAGTATAACATGCTCCTTCAGAAATTATAATACAGTCAAACCAAAATTTATTCAGACACCTTCAACATTTCTCACATTATTATAGTTTATTTGCTATTGTTTAGAAAATGGTAATAAAATATGACAAGTGTCAGAACAAATTCATCTTGATAATGTCAGATAACTTTGATACAAAGGTATGTAATGAATTAGGTTGAATAGCTGTCAGCTGTTAAATTTAAGTACACAATTAGATAATACCAGTTTAGGTCAACCAATTACCAAGCAATGCTTAATTTTGTTCAGTCTGTGGTGTAAAAAGGTTGCTTTAGCAATTAAAGAAAAACACTTAATCAAAACATGGTCAGGTCAAAGTGTCTGAATAATTTTTGGCCCCTATTTTTTTTAATAAATTTTACTGGTAGTCCACTATATGAAGAATTTTTGGGTATAATATGTCACAGTTTACTTTATTTTGCTATCCTCCTGCACCCTCTAGTCAAAAAAAAAAAAAATCAAAACTTATATCTGCCGTCTGAATAATTTTTGGTTTGACTGTGCATGCTTATTTATGCTTAAGAAAAATATTTTAATATTGAAAAAATTTGTGCTGCTTAATATCTTTTAGAAAGCATTATCATTTTTTTAAGGATTCTTTGATGACTAGAAAGTTTAACATTTTTTAAATAGTCTTTTTGTAACAACATGTCTTTATAGCCCTCCAAAAAAAGAAGTTGCATAATTTCTACTTAATTTCTTGTGAACGTGACTTTATTTCTTGTGATTGTTACATAATTCACACACTGTTTATGTTAATTGTCTTATTGGTAACAGCACTTTATTTTAAGGTGTCTTTATTTATAACTTTATTTTCACATGTTACGTGTACTTACTATTATAATACCAATAAATTATGCATAATTACATGCAAGTAAGCCAAACCCTAATCCTAACCCTACCCATATAGTAAGTACATAGTTAATTACTATTACTCAGTACATAAATGTATAATTACACTGTAACAGGGACACCTTAAAATAGTGTAACCATCTATAATATTAATTAATTAATATAAACATTTTTCTCTTTTCAGTATGTTTTGATTTCACTCTATCTCCTTGCTTCTGAATCCATCACTACCATTCAAAAGTTTCAAACATATAACTCCAGAAGTTTCCTTCTTGGACTCTAAACAAACATTGTGAAGCACTTTTAGCCAGTGTTATGTAACTTACAATGATTAAAAGTCAGGAATAAAATGAAATGATCAGGACTGACTCCAGCATTTCCTGGGTTGGAGAACTGACAGTCTATAAACTTACGCCAGATCCCTGTCAAAATGTTTGGACATTAGTAGATTAAGAAAGCCTCACTCACTTTTCCACTGTGAGTCTGTGTGAATGTTACCTGTAACTGTTTGGAAAACCCCTTTAAGACTGAGTCTTTTGTCTGTGTGTGTGCTTTTTTCCATCTCGGCCTGCTCTTGCAATCATACATACATGTTCAGGCGGAACTAAAGGTCTGGCTCCACTCGACACATGAGTAGAGTACACTGTCATCCGTCTAGAGTTATATTAGCACACATGTGTGGAAAAATGCCATCCGTACGAACACTGTTCAATTTAAGAGATGAATTGATATGATAGTCCCAAGGGAAACACTTTTTACATGTGAGTGTGTGTGTGTGTGCAGGAATGCCGTTTCCGTCGCCCCAATGCAAACATCATTACCCCTAAACACATGACCTCTGATTCATCCCTTTGTCGTAGCTCTAAAGGTAGATGGTCAAGGCATTGTCTACCTTGTATTGCTCAGAGGTAACCTTAGATATCCAAACATTTGGAGAAATAGAAGTATAAACACATCATCATCATATTGCACATATGGAATGAATGCAACTGAAATGGTTTTAAATGTAACGTAAAAGCTAGTCAAACAGGAAAGATTTGTCAATGGTCATATGCGGTTTCGTCTTGGAGTGTGCACCAGTTTTTCCAGCATAGAACATAGATACACACACACACACACACACACACACACTCACTCTTACTGTGTGTTGGGTTTCTGTTTTATGGGGACATTCTACAGACATAATGGTCTTTATGCTGTACAAACTGTATTTTCTATCCCTTTACCCTACCCCTAGCCCTAAACCTGCTATTTTACATGTTCAAAAAAGATCATTCTGTATGATTTATAAGCTTGTTTCCTAATGGGGACCATAAAATGTTCCCACAAGGTTAAAATTGACTGGTATTAATATACTGTACTTGTGGGGACATTTGGTCCTAAAAACGTAGGGAATACTAGCCCCCCCCTCCAAACACACATTTGTAAAAATATTTGTTTATTCATTAACTCAAAATACTCAAAAAAAAATCAAATGTAGACTTTGAGTTACATTATATGAACTATAAGTGCTAGTTTAAATAAATGTTTGCGATCATTCTGACTTTTGAGTGCAGATTTTATATCTTGGCAAATCTGAGCACTGTTTGAGACAATGTTGAGGCTTTTTATTTACTGTCCTTTAAAGCTCATTGTTGTCTAAAGACAAATGAGATGTTAAAGAGATCTCACTTGTGATTTTTCTTTCCTCTGGGTGTGTCTGTAATATGTGTTTGCTTGCTGTGCTACATGAAAGGTCAGGTTTTCATTCATCACACCAGTGTGTGTGTTTGTATGATGATGATGTTGTCTACACAGATAACCTCACATCGATTTATCAGTGTCTATGAGAGCAGACTGGAGATGTTCAGCTGATTGTCTTCACGGTTCGGAGAGCGTTGTCTATGCTTGCACTCTTGCCTAAATCAACATGTTCTCACAGCACTTATGGGTCTGAACCTCTTAGGCCTGTTTCACACATCCTGCGACTTCAGTGTGATTATTACAAATGTTGTAAAGTCATTTCAGTCAACAATATGTTAATTTATGTTAGATCTGCAGCTCTGTGCAGAAAATAAAGTAATTTCTGGGTTACTTTCCTTAATTGCCAGCCATAAAATGGTTATTGGGAGTGAGCCATTGAGAATTACTACATATTTGATCATCATGAAATATAATTTGCATTAGGACATGGACCACAATTATATTTAATGCTAATTAATCTACAGAACCAAATCCCAAAGTGTAGCTATAAATGGCCTAAATATACTGAATTCAGTCCAATTTACTCAATATAAAGTGCTTTTGTGTGTGTTTACATGCACTATTATTTACTTATTTATTTGCCTTGACATATCCAAAAAGAAGGCTGTGAGATTCAACTGTTTATATGCTTATTTATTTTCCTTTTGATCAGAATATTTTAGGTCTATAGACCTTAGAGTAGTGCCATATGTAATTTTTGATTAACGGGAATGAAAATAAGACTATGAGGGATGGAAGGGATAGTACATGCAATGGATGTAACTGTTGTTTAACATCATACCAATTGTTCAGCTGAATAAAAATCAGTAGACGAAACCACAATTAAACAGTTTTGAAAGTTGAGTTGTGAGCCTATCCCTCATAGTCTCATTTTCATCTGCATTAAAATCAATATGGTGTCTGAACTGAGATAGGTCTATACCAGGGGTGGCGAACGTCGGTCCTGGAGAGCCGCAGCCCTGCAGAGTTTTGCTTCAACCCTAATCAAACACACCTGAACAAGCTAATCAAGGTCTGAAGGGTTACTAGGAAGCTACAGGCAGGTGAGATTTTATTAGGGTTGGAGCTGATCTCTGCAGGGCTGCGGCTCTCCAGGACTGGAGTTCGCCATCCCTGGTCTATACCAATAATCCAATTGAAATTTAATTTAAATTAAGCTAATTTGGATCGATTTAGGTGTTTACATGAAGGCTTTTCAGTCCAATTGAGCAATAAATCTGATTATAATCTGATTGTATAGCTGCATGTAAGAATAGTGTGTTGAAGTTTGTTTTTAAATTATGGGTTATTAATATATATTATTAATATATTATGTGTTATGTTTTAAGGTGCATTTTAAGTAATTTTTCTACTTAAAGTTTTGTAATCTGTTAATATGGGTGTCAAAACGAACGTGTGCTGCTCACAGATGCAGGATAAATGAAACAAGCCTTAGTCATTTAGTTTTCCGAGAACACGCTCTGAGGTGCACAAAGTGGCAGTCTCAAAGACACACACACAAACAGCTGTCTGCCTTTGCACCCCCGGTGATACATAATCTGGGGTGGCTTTGAGGAACAGCGACATTTTCACGGATGTTAAAATGACATTCCAGTAATTTCCATGGGTCGTAAAGACCTACAGCTAGCAGCATGAGACATGAACCACCATATGATCTAAGGCACAGATGTGAGGATATTACACACACACACACACACACACACACACACACACACACACACACACACACACAGACAGACAGAGCAGTCTGTAAGAATGGAAGGGGGCAGATGAAAGAGAGAGAAAAAGAGAGTGAGAGGGTTGTGACAGCAACACATGCCTATATTTGCAGAAAAGAGGGAGGGAAACAGCTGAGAGGTTTTTTAGATGCAAGTGTTTTTTGGCAGAGCTTGTCCACTTAGTTTTGCTCTCTTTCTCTCCCTCTCTCTCTCTCTCTCTCTCTCTCTCTGTCTCTCTTCCCCTCTCTTCCTTTCTTTCGGTCTTTCCTTTCCACCAACAGCCTTGTTAAATGTGATGATGAAAACATTTCCACATGTGCTACCGATTTGACCTGCTCTCTCCCATGCGCAAAAAATCCTTGTTTCCTTGTTTCTACAACACATTCTGATAAAAACACTGTGGAATCTTAAAAGACGTTCTCTGTTTAATGTAACTGATTCTAATGGATTTAGCTATTGCTGGAGTATTAACGGCACAGAGTGAAAATTATTTAATTTATTAATTAAAATCGTTTGGATCAGGGCTGATGCACTGACAAAGCCAGGAAACAGTATCAGGAAATCTTAAAATCTGTCAACACAGTCTAAAACTAGTCTCAAAGTGTGTTTAAAAAGTTCATTGTGTGAAAAGACAGAGTGTCTGTAAAGGCAAGGCAATTAATCATTTTGATCTGATGGATTTGGAAAGATTATCTTTAAGGAAACTCAGGAACAGACACACAAACATGTTCACTTAGCTATTTAAAAGGGGAATACCATGACTTCTTGTGTGTCAATATGTGTTTGTATGCATATATATACAGTATATATATATATATATATATATATATACACACACACACACACACACACACACTTATATATATATACACATATATACTGTATAAGTGTATATGTACACTTATACACTTGCATGCATATATATATACACTTAAAGAAATGTGGATACCACAATACAGTGTTTTTTCAGTATTTTTTATATGAATGTATTGTATATTAATTATATAATTTTATGTACATTTTAATAAAACATTTTTTTCTGTATTTTAAATTTATGTTTGAGTATAGGATACTTTAAATTGAGATTTTTATTTCACAAAAATATTAAGCAGCACAGCTGTTTTCAGCTCTGATAATAATTAGAAATATTGTTGGAGCACAAAATCATCAGCATATTAGAATGATTTCTGAAGGATCATATGACACTGAAAACCGGAGTAATGACTTCTGAAAATGAAGTTTTGCTATTACAGGAATAAATTACATTTTAAAATATTTTAACATTCTAAATTCTAATGATATTTCACAATAGAATTTTTTTCAATCAAATGAATGCAGCCTTGGTAAACATAAGACTTCTTTCAAACTAATTTAAAAAATTTTACCAACTCGAAACTTTTTAAACCCAAGTTCACTCACACACACACAGTTACATATTCTGATGTTGTTACACAGATGTAAAATAATTTCAGACAGCAGCAATATGTCTTTATGACTCTGGAGTGCATTCTTATTTTATGATGTCCACTGAACCTAAACGTATTTCAGAGCAATCAAGTCATTTCTCTCCCTGTCATTACAGCTGAGAATGAACTGAACCAATCAGCAAAGAGAACTCTGTCCCTAGATTGACCCTCAAGACAATGATCCTCTTTCTGTCATCCGGTCCATCTTTCCTGTCTTTTTTTCCCATGCACCCAAATGCCTTCTCTTTCTCTCTTTCACTCTCATACTAGAAAGAATCAAAAAAGACTCACCACAGGTTATCTTTCACCAATGCTCAGCTAGCGTGTAGTTCTCAAAGGTATGATTTCTGAGGTCTGCATCAGACTCAGGGTGTGAAAGCACCCTTGTATTTAGTCAGAAGACTGTCTGAATTGTTCCTCAACACACAGACTACTGCACCATTGACTAAGACAACAGGCTTTATCTCTTTCTCCTTCTGCTCCATTATTCAATGCTGATCAATACATGGAATTCCTTTGAAGACTGAGGCACAGGTTTGTTTGTTGTGTGATTATGTGCGTGTGTTCGTGGTGGTGGGGTCTTCTGGGATGGTGTATGCTGTGATATTGAGTTATTTTGCTGCGAAACACGCTTACCATCTAGAACACATGAAACAAGGATGCCAGAGTCAAACATCATTCTTCAAGTGTTTGATTTCTTCAGGCAGTGCGACAGGTTGCTCTCTTGAGAACCTCTGTATGCTAGACTGCACAATGTACTGTTTGGTCTAAGGGGAGGAATGGTTTGGGGCAGAAAACCTTGCTCTTTCTCCCACACATGTACACACTTTCTCTTTGTTTCTCTCTGCATGAATGGGGTCTGTACTGGCGGCATCAGCTAATCCTGCTGGAATGCTGGAGGAATGTGAAAGATGAGTCAGGGATTGAGAAAGAGAGAGAGATTGAGAAAGAGGGATTATGTGGGTAGCATGTCAGGAATTATCTAATGCTCCTTCCTCCCACAGCCACACATGACCACCATGCATGTAGAAAATTGGATCAGCCGAGTTCATTTTTTTTGTACAGTTTTCCTCTTAAAGGGGTCATATGATGCGATTTCAAGATTTCCTTTCTATAGAGGACCTACAATAATGTACAGTATTTGAAAAATAATGTGTTTTTTGAACATTAAAGCATGGCAACATATTCTGTTACACCAAATACACAAAATAATGATCTTTAAAAAAGCATCATATGACCCCTTTAATCATTCACTTGTCATTTTACTCTGACTGAACACTTAATACAATAATCACACAAACACACAGTTACAATGGTTTCCATGTTTTATGGGGACATTACATGGGTGTACATATGGTTTTTATACAAACTGTATGTTCTATCCCCTAAACCTACGCCTCACCCAGAACTTTCTGCAATTTTAGATTTTCAAAAAACTTCATTCTGTTTGATTTATAAGCTGTTTTCCTCACAGGGTCCAAAAAATCTCCCCTCAAGGAACAAATTTACTGGTTTTACTACAATTGTGGGGACATTTGGTCCCCATAATGTAGGGACTACCAAGTACACACACTCAAGAATAATTGTACTAATATATATATATATATATATTAGTAAAATTATGGAATAATTTTCAGCTGGCTGCTGAAAATTAAGTATTGCCATCAGAGGAATAAATTACATGTTAATACAAACAGTTGCTCTAAATTGTAATATTACTTTTCATACTGTATTTTAGATCAAATAAATGTAACATACAGTATGTTGAACATATGTTGTGAAAGACTCCAAAAATCGTACCAACCCCAAACTTTTGAACAGTAGTGAATGATAATTATTATATTGAAAATCATTTTTTAATTATTATCATTTGATTATCTTTTAGGTGTTTTTCATGTCATGTTTTCTTCAAGAGAGTATATTTTTCTAAAATTGTTTGTTTCGTCATGATGCGTCTCATCTTCATTTTCACTGAGAAATCAGAAAAAAACAACCTTTAACAACATTTAAAGACTGATATTGTTCAAAGATCATATAATCCTCATCAATATTGACATTAAAACACATTTTAGGCTTAATATTAAGAATTGTGCACAAGTACTCCAAATAAAGTTTAATTATAATTTTTATATCAGCAAGTCTCGAGCAATTGTTAATAAATATGTTAATAGATTTTAGCTATATTTAGTATGACATAAATGTATTTTAAATATATTACTTTTTTTACTAGGGTTAACACTGTTCAGTAGGGAAAAGTAGTCTTCCTTTATTATTACCTGAGTGTTGTTTTGGCCTGTTTTAGTTATATCAATCTGTATGCAAATGCTTTGGCAGTATGAATGTAAAATATTTGTCACACTGATTAAAAACTGAGATGGAGAGACTGATGAACCATACATGTTGTAGGTGCAAGATCAAACAAACTTTTTAGGACCAGTGGAGGTTTTACAAGCAAGTCTCCACACAGTCAGCGGGACACTGGTCTGCAGTGTCCAGTGGCTCTACATTAAACTTGAGTTTGTCTCCACACCTGGGTGGTTTGTTTCGTATTTTTTCCTCTTGAAAGCTGCATGGATGTGAGACATGTTTTATCAGGACCCGTTCGGTCTGACGGTTGGCACATTGCGTAAAGTTTTAGCTCTTGTAAACCTGCATGTCTGTGCTTGTCTTCTGATGCTGTTGGGCTTTGTTTCATCCACAAATCAGGACAAACCAGACAGTGTGGGTAAATTACTGTAACTGACTAGCTGGAGGGCATTTTTTTTGTCTGTCTGTCTGTCGGTCTGAATGCTCAAAGGGAAAAAAGCTAATTACTGTCCGGACTGATGTCACCCTAAACCAGAGTCAAGGACAGAGAAAAAATAATGAAGCAGAGAGATTCCACCAGTGTCACACTTGGGGGCTTGGAGAGCTGGTTTGACATCATTCAAGTCCCACACACACACACACAAACAAACAAACTAACACAATCACACGAGCCTAATGTCGGAGGACTCCCCTCAAGGATCATATAAACGACACATCACTGCAGGGGACGACTTCCGTCAATTTAGGCTATTCTTCATCTACCGCACACATAAATCAATGGATGGACATTTGCACTGTAGATTCAAGCACGTGGAGGTGTTTCATTGTGTATGTGTGTTTGTATGGGAAAGTGTGTGTGTGATCATTGGCTGAAACACTCTACAGACTGATGGAGCAGTAACAGCTTTGCAGAGCTTATAGAGAGAGAAAGAGAGAAGGTTTTTTCCTGTTAATGTTTGTCAATATAGTCGGGAAACAGTGTTGACTGCATTTGTCAAGCTCAATCATTCAACACCGTTACCAACATTAATGTAAGAATCCGTTGAAAAATCAGTTAAACTAATGGGAAATATAAATATATTCATAATTATAAAGCAACACTTGGGTCCCTTACTAGCCTTAGGCTAATATTTTAATTTATTTGATTTGTTTTCCATTAAATTAAATCGAGTTTTATGTATTTTTGTTCATTTTGTCAATTATATTTTGATATTGAATCTTTATTGATATTTTTATTTATTCCATTTTTTAATTTATGGGAAATATACATTTATCAATAACTATAATGCAACACTTGGGTTTTAATCTAGCTATAGGCTAATGTATTAATTTATTTCATTCATTTTTATTTTTATGTATTCATCAGTTCATGATTTTTTACAATTTAGGCTAAATTCTTTTTTTTATTTTTGTACTTATTGTCTATTATATTTTGCTATGTGTACTATGACATTTTGATATTTACATTTATTTTATACATTTTATTTTATATAATATTTTTACTTTTAGTGTAAGAAAAATTATCTTCTGAATTAAATTTATGTGAAATATTTATCAATAATATAAAGCAACAGTTGGGTCCCATGCTAGCTTTAGACTAACTATTTATTTTAATTTATTCATTAATTTATGCTAATATATTTTAATGCATATTTTGTACATGCCTATTACAATTTGAAATGTTTGTATTTGTATTAATATTTGTATTTTTTTTCTGCAATTTTTATTTTATTACAAAAACAGACAAATCAAAATTTTACATTTATATTTAGACAAGTTAAAGTAACATGCATACAAAAACTGTAAACTAATAGACATCAAAATAACTAGTAACACTTTAGATTAGGAAATATATTTACTATTAATTAAGAGTTCTTCAAACTCGTAATTTGCTGCTTTTTGATAGTAATATAGTTGTTTGTAGTAGTTATATTCATGCAGAATAAGCCATGTGCTTTATAACTACTAATAAACAGCCAATATACAAGTAATAAGCAACTAGTTAGTGAATAATGTTCCCTAATCTAAAGTGTTACCAAATTACTAACTTTGACCTCTAAACATTTTCTGAAGGCTAAAGGTGCTGTAAGCAATTTCAGCTATTTCTCTAACTTCCGCCACTGATTCTCCAAAGACATGTCAGCCATCTGAATGTCAGGAAAGATGAACATCCATATGATTGACAAGCAAAGAGTGTTTCTGATTAGCTGCTTCCTTGACTCTTCTTTGTTGTTTAGGTGTCTTGGGCTGTCAGAGAAACGTGAGATTTTTTTTTCAGGACGCGTTCAGGGCGATTACAACAATGTTAGCATACTCAATTTGTGCTCATTTTCAGTCTAGACCTCTTTCTCTTAAATCCATTCTGTCTCCTCGTCCAGTTTCCATCAGAAGCATAGTGCGTGAAAGTATCATGTAACCCCAGTGGGCGTTAGGGGATCTTATCGTTAAGGCTAACGGCTAGCGGCAGTGAGTGAGATATAGGGGCTGCTGTCGCGCTGGTCCAGCTCCTGCGGTAAATGAGCACGGGGGCCGTTAGCTGCAGACACAGCTGCTATGATTTAGGCGCCAGTCATCTCTCCATCCCACTACTGACAGATGAGGCGCTGGAGCAATATGTTCTGGGTGAAATCAGAGACAGCGTATTGAGTTGTCTAGGTGTGTGTGTGTGTGTGGGTGGGTGGGTTGTGCAATCTGCCTTAACACTTTTAATTTCACTTGCCGTGTATCGCATTATATCGAGTGAATGAAATGAACCTATAGCACTATTTAAAGAGATAGTTCACCCAAAAATGACAGTACTGTTGTTATTACTCTCATGTCATTCCGAACTCTTCTGGAATGCCTTTCTTTTGTAGGCCACAAACTGTAACGTTAGGATGTCCATGCTGCAATTTTCCATTCAATGAAAATAAATATTATTTGTATCCATTTTTTTCAAGTTTAATTTTATTAATTTTGTTAAATTTTATTTCAATGTATTTGTTTTATTTATTTATTTTTTTAGATGTATTTTGAGTTTATTGTGAAATAGTTATAAAATATTTATACTATATTATTTAAAAAATGTCATTTAAAGTATAATTTTAAGCATTTTTCAACATTTTCATCAAATACTATATTTTCTTTACAATGTAAGTTATAAAAACATGTTTATTATTAACTAAAAGCATTAAAAAAACATTTTTGTAACTTGAAATAAAATAAACATTAATTGACTAAAGTAACTTTTATTTAAAATACATTTTATATAAAATATATTTTATTTCATCTATTAGTTTATCTTGAAATACTAAAATAACAAAAAAAAAAACTTAAAAAAAAAACTAGACATTAAAAATAATGAAATAATGACAACACACAAAATTAAAGTGAAAACAAAAAAAATCTCAAAATAAAACCTAAATTTAAAATATCGACAAAAAATATAATATGTCAGTGATACGAAAATAACAATGGAACAAATCCAGAAAAAATAACCATGTTTTGAATAAAGACAAATGTGATTGATTAATTCATTTATTCATTTCTTTTTCTTTTTCTTTTTGCAATTATTTATTCTTTCCAGCACTCAACAGTACATTTTTGTACTGATTGAATTATTGATTAATTAATTTATTCATTTCTTTCTTTTGTTTTTTTCTTTGCAATTATCTTTTTTTTCCAGCACTCAACAGTACTTTTTTTTTTTCTGATTGTCTGGTCGGGCTAAAAGTTTTAGTAGTTTTAGATTTCTACTTGTCAACATTTTCTTACACTCCAACACAGAAGATTGTAAATATATAACTTAATTTAATTATATTATATAAAAAATATATTTTAAATAAAAATAATTATATATTGAATTAAAATATAATTCAATTTATATTAAATTTTTTTAAGTTTTAAAACAAAAAAGAAAAAAATAAAGAAAATATATATATTTTTTTAAATGTACATGTATTTAATAATTTTTTTATATGATGGGCTATCTGTCTGTCTGTCTGTGAGTCAGTCAGTCAGTCTGTCTGTCTATCTGTCTGTCGTTCTATCGTTCTGTCCATCTGTCTGTCTGTCTGTCGTTCTATCGTTCTGTCATTCCTTCATCTGTCTGTCTGTCTGTCTGTGTCTGTCTGTCGTTCTATCGTTCTGTCTATCTGTCTGTCTGTCGTTTTATCGTTCTGTCATTCCTTCTTTCCAGAGATCCCTGAGGGAACTGGAGTTTTTAAAGACTTACAGTAACTGAAATCCTACTCCTCCTCCTTCCCTTCTTTCTCTCTTCTCACTGGTGTGCGCTTTGTGCTGTCTGGCAGCAGATCAAAGCACATTTGTGAATGTCACCCATGGGTATGGAAAAGGGAAAAAGAGAGAGGGAGAGATCGAGAGAAATGAGATAAACCATTCATTAGTGACAAACTAAACTCCGACCGTTCCGTTTAATGTGGGCATAGTTCAAGACTTCGGCATTTATGAGTATTCCCACCCCTTTCTCCTCCCCTCTCCTCCTCCTCCCTCCTCTCTCTGTCATCAAGTGATTATAAATGAAAAGAAAGGTTGTTCTTTGTACAAGTATTGTTGTATTTAGTAAACATACATCAGTGTATTTATTTATACAGTGTATATTACATAACAACATACCATATCTGCTGAATCTATCACCTACACATACATCATATCCTTCATTGACTGTCAAATCAGCACTGTTTTAATAATGCAAGTGTAAAGCATGAGAATTCACACAATACAGCTGTCTTTAACTTTCTAGAACAAAGAGTGTTTGATATATTTATTTATTACATTCTTAACGACATTGCAAATACTGATGTACAGATATCACATTTTAATTTAACTTAATGCATTTGAAGTGGAAGGCACAATAAAACATTATGTTTGTAAGACTGTGCTCTTGGTAACAGTTTATGTGCTCTCTGTATGAGTCTTTAGCAGTGACTCATGCTGTCAGATTGATTCCAGTGCACCTTTCCTTTAGCCTCAGGGGTGAGCCTGAGAGTTCATACACACACATACAGGAGTAAGACACTATTAAAACTGTTGAGGGTCATAGTCAGTCATGATTACAGTAGCAAATCATGATAATTCCCATTAGATTATAGCACTTCCTGTGCCCTTTATCTACTCCCATCTCTCTATACTGTGTGAAAATCTGCTCTGCTCTTACTGGCTCAGAAACATTTGCATCATCAAAGCATGTTGTAACTCAAGTAGTTAATTTCCTCAGGTTCAGCATAACCAAAACATCACTCACACATGTACCACACTGTGTTTGATATGGCAAATATGAGGTAGGAGGAGGACTGGGGGAGAACCTTTTACTTTGGACTTCGTCTGGGCTACAGTTTTCTTTCTGTTGAAACATCTTTAGACCAAGTATGCTGCAAAATGAACTCACTCATGGCATTCACTCTTACTCTGAACTTATTTGATCTCTGTTACCTGCCACAGGGACATTTCTCATTACCAGGTGCAAAGGAAATGCCCTATGGGCTAGGCGGGCGGGACTTCCTGTAGCCTACCTTATTTTTTAACTGTAATCCGTCGCTCCAACATAAATCCCTCACAACAGTCAAAACTGGGTAAAGGAAGGTGAAGGCTTTACAGGTAACGGCTTCCTGGAATGTGACTGAACTTATGTAGCCGTTTGACTCAACACTGTTAACTGGGCCTGAGACTCAATGCCTGTCAATCACAAAATTCCACAAGCCCCGCCCCTTATGTGAGTTTATTTATGAAATCTTTTGGCTAATTTGAACATTAGAATGTAGTAGGTCTATTTTTTTTTTTTTTAATTTCAACACGTTTGAAACAATTTTGTAGATGTTTAGTGCAGAAAAGCCAAGATTCCATCTGGACCTGCTTTTAATCTGGCTGTGGTCCCCTGTTATATTTTTACATCATCTAATCTTTGGTCTTTCTGCACCTTTTTACCATTTATGTGAAGAAAATGGCCTTCAGACTTGGAAAAAATGCAATATTATCTGTCTGAAATGTGTCATTAGTCTGTCGAGATACATGTTGAATGGGTTAAGTGTGAGTCTGTGGGGTTTAGTAAGTGAGGAAAAGGCTGACAAATGTATGTAATGTCACCGTTTCACCACTGGAAATAAGAAGCACGCTCTGGCAGCTGGAACCCATTTGCTTCCAAAGATGCTTAGGAGTGGAAACACACGCACGCACACAAACACTCACACACATATACACATAGCTACTGCAGTTACATAACATGAAAGGAGAAGTGAATAACAGACAAAAAAAGATAAATCGAAACTTTAAACATCTAACTTCTGATAACAAGTTGTTGCTGGTTCAGATCCGAGGTTGAATGTTATGGATTCCTGTCAAACAGGAACTTGAGTGTTTCAGCACTGGCAGGCTCCGTGATGTCCCATCTGTTGTATGAATCCATAAGTAACCGTATTATATAATCAAATTTAGGGGAAGAATGTAAGTTGAGGTGTGTGTGTGTGGCCTTGTGTGGATTAGTTTAAAATGCAGGGCTGTTTATGAGCACTGCTGTTAGTTTGGGTATAATTACAGAGAGATGTTCTCCTGTGTGTGTGATTTGAGTTTAAACAGGAGTCTGTAATAACACATGCATCTTGGGTTGCTGAGAGTACAGTAATGCAGGTTTGGATTATTAATAAGGTTTAACCTCATTGCCCTCTTTTGGACTTTGCTCTACTATAAATAAAAGTGCAGCGCTTATGGCATGAACCGTACAATGGACGTCTCAGGGGTAATGAGAGCGAGAGCGCCTCTACATTAGGACAAGCCCGCCACCTAGTGTAAGTATTAGGAACTATAGAGTAAGTGGAGCATAGTGAGCATGCGCAATTTGATTTAAAGGGAAGAGCTGCAGTGCTATTAGGCATACAACGCTTTTTTGTATATAAACATAAATTTAATATAAATAAAAAAATAAAATATTAATTTCATATTTTCTTATTTCAGTATTTTAAATTTACTGTTAACGTTTGTTTTTTGGGCTTGTCATTTATTAATTAATAATGAATTGCTTTTTGGACTAAAATGTCTGGAGCATATGCACAAGCTGCTAAACATTCAGCTCAGAAAATTGAAGTTTGGACAGCAGCCTGTAGCATAACTTAAATAAGTGTTTGACTTTGGAATAGGCTATGCAATTATATTACTGCATGGAAAAAGAGAGTTAAATGCCTTTATAATAAATTATTTAGCTCTAAATTAATTAAAATAATACTTATTGTATTTTTAGATCATAATTAAATTTTTAGCTAAATAAAAATGTGAACAATTTAAGGCTATTTTTCACTGATTTACTCTGCATGTATGTAGGATAGTAGATACAATTTATCTTAAACCTCACCGGTTTTCTCAAAAACTGAAAAGATGAGCTCTGTTTACATGGTGTAAACACAATAACTGAAGAAAACAGAAGCATTATACCATTTGAATTTATTTCAGGTTGATTTGCATGACTGCATCTTAAGTGCTTTGGAAAAGCAAAACTTTTTAGTTTTTTTTAGCATTTCTTCAATTTAAAACAAGGAAAACACAGTAAATCACATTTCCTTTGTATGTCAAACCTCATGTCAATCTAGAAATTAAATATATTTATTTTGTAAAGTTAGTGACTTGTTCTTGTCCTGTAGTGTCTTCCTTTGCGATTATTTCAGTTTGGCGCAAGCAAGTGTGCTCTAGAAGGTTTTAAAGAATTGGTTGGGTAGATAGCTGAGATGAAGGAAGGAAGTTTGTGCCTCTCTCTCCAGACTGGCCAGTTCCTGTACGGTCGGGGCCAGTATATATCCACATGGCCCTTATAGAGACCACCTGGGGTGTGTGAGAGGAAACAGATACAGAGATAAGTAACAGATACAATAAATGAAAGGATACAAACAGGACACCTGAGAGATACACTCACCCCCTGCAGTCCTACGCTGCCCATAAGTCACTTTGCCATCAAATTCATCCACAGGTACTTTGATGTCAGGTTCACACTGAGTAATGGTGCATTTCAAATGTTCCTCGATTTCTGACAACAACTAAAATGGAAAACACTTCAAATAAGTATAGTTCAAATCTTCTTCATGTCATGTAAATGTATTGAGTGTGTTCTCACCTCTTTCTCGTTGTACCAAATAGTACATCCTCCATTCTCTTTGAGTCTGGTGTTATAGCAGCCTTTTCCTCTGTTGGGACAAACGTGGTACCACACCTGTGTGAATCCCACACAGACACACAATTAACACACTAACACATTACATTTCTACATCAGCAGTTCTGCTTTACTTCCAACTTACCTTCTCTTTCTCCATAGCAACCAGTGATATAGCCAAACCCATCCTGTGATGACAACACAAATATCAATGAATGATTGAAATGTAAATGCAGACTAATGATACAAGATAAATGCTGGCCGTTACCTGTCCGCTCTGCCGACTCTTCCAATGCGATGAACATAGTTCTGCTTCTCATCTGGTAGAGTCACATTTATCACTGCAAAACAGAAAAAAATACTGCACTTTTTTGTTTTTGAAGTCAGTTTTTTCCCCAAATGCAATCATTTTGCAAAACAAATAGATCTATTCATGAATTATTTTTTTAAACTACTATAATAAACATAATAGTATTCTTTAATGTTTTATTAAATAAATCATTATTAGTGTTATTTGTACTATTATTATTATTATTATTATGATTAACAGTATATTTTTAATTATTAAAAATACATTTTATTATTGATAATATAATTTAATAGTATTATTTATTTTGTTTTATTATTTAATATATTACTATTATTATTAAGGAATACATGTTTCTATAGTTGCAGTCTAATGATTTAGTTATTATTGTGGGAAAAAAGCCCCCACAAATGATAACGAAAAATCTGCATTTTGGTTGTAGGAAATACTAAATCATTGGTATCAGTCATTGAAAAAAAAAAAAAAAAAATTTAACACCATTGTGAAGGTAAATTCAGAAAACAGAGAAATTCTTCTTTCTTACCATAAGGAACACCATGAATATCGATTCCTCTGGCAGCCACATCTGTGCAAATCAGAAACTTCACTTCCTGTTTCTAAAGTAGGATGATGAAAGGATACTTCAATAGATTGACTATTATCAGAAAAGATATTCAAATGAAAAAAAAATAAAAAATCTATACAAATTTAAATCCATTTTTCTTTACCTTGAATCGCTCCAAGTTATATTTGCGCTCATTTGGTTTCCTGTCGCCATGAAGACAGACACAAGAAAACTGGTGTCCTTTCTTGTCTGGACCTGTAGGAAAAGCCAAATGTTTGCATCCAGACTTGATGGCATATAAAGGCTAAAAGCCCGAGCCGTGTGCCCGCCTCACCTCCTCCGTGTTTGATTAAGTACTGCTCCATATTGTCACAGTCAATCTTTGTCCTGCAGAAGATGATAGCCTGATCCATCTTATGCTCCTTAATGGCTCTGATCGCATACTCTCCCTTCAGAATCTTAATGGCCTCTGACCACATCTCTGATAAAGCCATATAACATGATTCACTGCAAGACCTTCATATCAGACCAAGTCAAAGTCCTTTTCACAATTGATAATATGAACCTGGAAATATATTTAGATATTTCACCATGTTCTTAATGGCAGAAAGTTCTTACCTGGAGTGCTGGCTCCAGGTCGTGTGTCGTCCTTGGCATGAACTTCATCAGTCTGTGAAGACACAACATCAGTGATTTACACTTTTCCAACATTCTGAAGTTTAAAAAGGCAGAATGAAGTGAGATCTTTGCAAGTGTTAAATAGATGTACCCTAATGTGGTTCTTCCCCAGTCTCTCCCAAAGCCTGTCAGTTTTTGGGTTGACTGGCACGACCACGTGATGGACCGTTTCTGGAACGGAATCTTCTCCCTTCAGATCCACCCATGTGGGGAAATGCATGATCTTCTCCGAGAGCTTCTTCACATCAAATGAGTGCAGTGTAGCAGAGCAAACTATCACCTACAACACATACAGTAATTCGTTCATGAAGAACTGCAGCTGAAATCTCTATGGAAAGTAGAAATCTAGAGCTTTGATCACCTGGAGTCTTTTGCCATCTGAAGTGACCTGTGGGATCTGGTTGTAGACCCTCATGATGAAGTCAGTGTAGCCAGCTGACAGGAGTCCATCCTGAACACATTTATTCAGTCAGAAATCACAGTTTTTTTTTTTTAAATGCACTTTCCCATATGTTCAGATAAATTTAACCTAAAATCTTGAGAAACTTTTACAAAATGAGGTAAAAGTTAAGATTACAGTAAAATCAACAGCATGTCGCAATTTATGCTGTCAACAGAACTTGTAGTTAAGTCAAAGTGTTCCTTTAATGCTAAAACTGTACAGAGTTTTATAAATTGAAGTGTTCAACATACACACTCATCCAGCACCAGGAAGCGGACTTGGGAAAGATCTAGCTTTCCTGTGGATATGAGATCATCCAGTCTGCCTGGGGTCCCAACCACATTATCAACCTAAAAGTACAATGAAGTGATAAAAAAATGAAAAATACAAAAAGATTACTAAATTCTGTATTAGGGTCTAGGGCAGGGGTCTTAAATCTTTTTTAGTCCAAGACCACTTTGTAGACAGATAGAGAGAGAGAGAGAGAAAGCAGGGACAAGTGATACACATTTTATAAAATTGAGTGTTGCCTTATTAAACCTGGTCTGTTATAACTTTTGTATAGTACCATATTAATATATTTGAAATCTCTGTTACAATGCTTTGAAAGGCTATCAAAATAATCATTATTGCAAATTTTTGAACATTGAAGTTACATCTATATAATTTAATATTTACCTAATTTAATTTTATACAGTACTATTCAAAACTTTCAGTCAGTTTTCGGAGTCCGTTTCTTTAATGTTTATGAAGTCTCTTATGCTCACCAAGTTTACATTTATTTGATCAAAATACAGTAAAAAAAAAAAAAAGTAATATTATGAAATATTATTACAATTTAAAATACCCATTTTCTATGTTAATATATTTTAAAATGTAATTTATTCCTGTAATGTCAAAGCTAAATTTTCAGCGGCCATTACGCCAGTCCTCAGTGTCAAATAATCCTTCAGAAATCATTCTAATATGCTGATGTTGAAAACAGTTGTGCTGCTTTGTAATATTTTGTAGTTTGTGTTATTTTTATTCAGAATAGATAGTTTGTTCAATAGAAAGTGCAAAAGAACAGTATTTATTTGAAATTAGTGCTGTCAAACGATTAATCATGATTAATCACATCCAAATTAAACGTTTTTGTTTACATAATATATGTGTGTGTATGAACAGAGTACGTGCGATCGCGAATCTCGAAAGTGAAACTAAAAAGCGATCGTGCATTCAAAAGCAGTTTCAATGCCAGGCATAATAGCAGCTCCCTGATGCCCACAATTTATATACAGTATAATTACCCAATGATAAAACTGCGAGAGAAAGTATTGAAATATGTATTTTCCTCCCATCTCGTATTTATTCCCTTTTGGGGTTCTGTATACACGTTATTTTCTTTCCGAACCTGGTATTGGGATGCGGCGGATTGCGGGGGGGTATCACGATGCCGGCTCAACATCGTGATGTCTATCAGCCATCGGCAGTGGAAGATAGTATCGTCTATCGGCCCAACCCCAGCACGTGTGTGTATTTATATATACATAAATATACACAGTACACACACATATTATGTAAACAATATTATTTTGGAAGTGAGTAATCGCGATTAATCGTTTGACAGCGCTATTTGAAATAAACGTTTTGTAATATTATTGTCTTTACAGTCACTTTTGATCAATTCTATGCATCCTTGCTGAATATAAGAATTAAGTAATAAAAGTCTTAAAAAAATATTTCACCCCTAACTTTTGAACATTAATGTTTATTTAATTTAGCTTTAGTGTAGTAAGTCAGTCTGGACACTAGGAATGTACTACCACCTTGAACAGCCGTTTAGGTACTTATAGTAGTTTATTATAATTGTGTACTGTACTGCATATATGAAGGAAGGTATTGGCAAAATCCCGCCTGTAGTAAATCACTATGAGTTATACACGCTTTACAGTTTGTCAATGTTTTATTTTAAATGTTAAAAGTCACGTTAGTTAAAATACCTTGGACGTTTTAAACCCAATCGGTGGAATTTTCAGACGGTCCCTTACGCATCAAGCGCCGCTATGGCACGTTCACCCCTAACTTTTGAACATTAATGTTTATTTAATTTAGCTTTAGCGTTAAAGATAACTTGGTATATTTTCACAAAATAATATTTTGAGATCAAAAAAATAAAAAATCAATGACCCCCAGTTTAAGATTTGTACACTTACTCCGCTTTCTAAAATGGAGAGCTGTTCTTTAGCAGCCACTCCTCCAATGATCAGAAGATCCCTGCAAAAACATCATGTTCAGTTAACTCCAAACCCTCTCAACAGACACTACTAGTGTTGTCACGGTACCAAAATTTCAGTATTCGGACCTGTAGTAAGTCAGTCTGGACACTAGGAATGTACTACCACCTTGAACAGCCGTTTGGGTACTTAAAAAAATGTTAAAAGTCATGTTAGTTAAAAGACATTGGACGTTTTAAACACAATCGGAGGAACTGTCAGACGGTCCCTTACGCATCAAGCGCTGCTATAGCACGTCAAAGCTTTCTCCGGTTTAAATTTGCTGCTAAAATACACTTAGACGGTTTTTAAATAATATTTTCATGTCGATATAAAGTTGTTGCATATTGTTAAAACTAATCGTGGTAGTGGTATCTTTGTAGGACTGTCGACTCTATGTCTGGCGAATATCGAACCTAAAACTAACTTTACCGCGCTTTTTGTTAGTATGATGCGTTTCCTCCTGCTTTTAAGAAGAGGTTACCAGGTTTTCACAACAAAACCCGCCCAATCGCGTTCCGAGGGGGTCTCCGTTAAAAATCGCACCGATACTTAAAAAAACCTGGTACCGTAACGTTTTCATTTTTTTAGTACCGACTTGGTACCGAAATACCGGGTATTTTGACAACACTAGACACTACAATTATGAAACTCACTGCAGCTCCTCCGTTACTCTCAGCTCACCTCAGTTTGAGGTTATCAACATATTTCTTGAACTGGTTGACATTATTGAGGGTTTGTTCAGCCAGCTCTTTAGACGGCTCAATGATGAGAGCTCTGGGGGCGTTAGAAATGGATTTGACCCGACTCACTTTAGCACTTCCCGAGGACAAATACACATGACAGACAGAATGCAAGGAAACATTAATACAAGCCCTGCAGGCAGTGAAAAATTAATGTGGTTTGAAGCTCACCTGTCTGGCTGGATTTGACCACATGACCGTCTGAAGCCTGGTTGACGGCCACATATCCATCTTTAGGTTGGTTTTTGAAAGGTTCATCACCAAAGTTGAATTTCAGTTCAGCATTCTGGGTTTGATTGACATAAACCTTTGACATAAAGCATTTTAAGAAAAGCTGTTTTGAAAGAGAAATGTTACGTAGCAACAAGACTTGTATATGTCAGAAACCTTGAGCACACAGGAAGCAAAGAAGGGCTGGTTTTTCAGCTGTGGAGGGATCTCAAAAGCCAGACGAACAGGAATCAGTTATAGTGGCTTCCATTTGCATTACGGCTGCATGGTATACTGATATTAAAAATAGTTTGATGGTGCCAAACATTTATTATCTATTCAAAAATTTGGAGTTGGTAAGATTTTTTTCTTCAATGCTCAGCTTGTATTTGACCATATTTTATTTGAAACTGTTTTGCATTTTATTATTTTTGTGTAAACAGTGACAATTTTTCAGGATTCTTTGATGAATAAAAAAAACATTTGAAATAGAATTTGTATTTGAAATAGAAATGTTCTGTAACACTAAAAATATTTTTACTGCCATATTTGATCAATTTATTTCATCCTTACATTACTGACCTGGTAAGGTAGTGTATAACATTATATTATGAATTATTTTACATAATATTGATGACAATTTAGCATAGCTCTGCATAGTGTGACGACATGCTCAATTAAATTAAATCGAATTATTCACCAAAATATTTCAAAGGCTTAAATTAAAAACAAGCCTTACCATTTTTAGAGAATGACACTTGGCATTTATCCAGATCTATGTAGCATCCGATGGTGTCGTGCATAGTGAACTCCTGGAAAAGGCATACATCTAGTCAATCTACCAAAACTTGAGAGTCAAATCAAATGCCTTCATCATGCCTTACCTTTCCGTAACTATCAAACTGCTTGTTGTGAGATTTCTTTCCAGTTCCCCCCAAAGCCAAATCCACATTTGTCCATTCCTAAGAGAGGGTAAAAATAGAATACCAAACATTATTATTATTACAGAAGTAATGACATAAACAGGTCAGTATAATGAGGTCATACAACAACATACCCAAGTCCAGTGATGCCTGGGCAGTGGACCAGCCCAGCCTGCACAGCCCTTGATCATGACAGGCTACTTCATAATAATTCTTCCCTAGAGACAAATAAGCAGAATAAATCTTCCCAGGAATTGTTTGGTTTTGGAAAGAAACACAAAAAAGTGGTCTCTTACCTTTTGTGACTGCTTTGGTGGAACGACAGCCATGCCACTCTTTGAACTCTCTGCTCTGACAGCACAGGCCATCTGGACCAATAGCTGAAGGAGAAAAAACAAAATGTAATATAATAATTTTTGTTGCAACAAAGAAGTGGAAATAAGCTTCCAGAATCACAATGAAGAGTTCAGAATCAAACCAGGTTAGGCCTTTCACAAGAAAGTGTTAAACACTTACCAAATGCAGAACTTCTGTCATAGGGGTTCATCTGCCATTTATTAAAAACTGGAATGGACAAGAAATCCAAAAAGAACAATCAATAAATCAAAGCCAAAAGTGACCTTGAATTTTTGACAGCAAAAGTAGTTTCTGAAATACACTTCAGCCAAGCAAGTAAATTAGATAACTGTTTTCTGATGAATGAATCTTATTTAAATATTATGTATATACTATAGTATTTTGAATTAGATTTTTTTTATTTGAGTTTGTTTTCATAATTTTGTGTGCTATTGTCATTTTATTTCTATTTAGCTTTAATTTTAATTGATTTCAGTACATCAACTTTATTTAAATTAGATGCCAAGACAACATTTGTACTAGTTTTTTTTTAAGTTACAATTTTTAATATATTTATATTTTATTTTAGCTTTATTACAATTAGCGAAAATTATTTTTAAAGCTTTTTTTTTTTTAGTTAACAATAACAACATTATACTGTGCTATTACTGTGTGTTCAAAACAAGCCACCAAAAACAAGTTCTGTCCCCAGAAAAAAACGGTAATGTATGGTCACACTATAATAATTCTTACCCATGGAACATCAATGTAAACTAAAAGCGGCTATATACATAAATGAGTTGAATGCTGATATATAGATGAAGGTTTAATACCTGCTCCTCCTGTCTTTACAGCACTGCGTCCCTTCTTCCCCTCCTGCTGGTCTTTAAGGGTCTCATAGACTATTTGGATGACTGGAATACTGAAGGCCTACAAGACCACATTGATTTTGTGTTCACATTTCACTGCTCCTTTACATATAAAATACAGCTCTGATGCGTGTCATCACAGTGACAGTTTTAGGGTAAAGTACACAGTCACAGAAAAAACATATTAATATCAATGGCTTCACACTTACTCCAGTTTTTCCGCTCCCAGTCTCGGCAGCCTGTGAACATAAACACACAAGTGAGCACAGAGGTGGTGCTCTCTCTCTCTCTCATTCACTCACACTCACACTCACACACTCACACACACACACGAGAACTGGCTTCACCCTGCTTCAAAATAATCTTTACACACTCACTCACACACACACACACACACACACACACACACACACACACACACACACACACACACACACTGGATAGTGATCTCACCATGAGCACTTCTCCTCCGCCCAGAATCAGTGGAATGGATTCGGCCTGAATGTCTGTTGGCAACCTGAAAGAGAGGATCAAACCTTTAACTACTTTAATAATGCACAGATAACTAACTTGTTAATACATCTATTATGTGTATATTAATAACTATTAGAGACTGTCTAACTCACAGCCAGTCCATTTCTTCCACCGCTTGTGCAATTTCAGGCATCACTCCCATTTCTATAATTCAAAACGACAAGATATCAAGATCGCAAATAGTTTAAATTAACCACACTCAATATATAATAACGAAATACATATTCTGATAGTTTTACTAAAATGTTGACGGGTAAATCTCACCGCCGAACGCTGCCATGGTGTCAAACTCCTGCGAGTCTCTCCACCGGATGTAACGTGTGCTCACTGTGCTCAGCAGTGTGCCGGTTCCATAGACTGTATAAAAACAGGCTGGTTCTGATAGAGTGCTGCGTAGAAAACAATCCTTGCTTTTTATGGACAAAAGAGATAAAAACTTTATTTCACCACCTATAGCGACAAAAATATTAAAATAACGTTTTAGTTATGGAAAACGGTTGGAAAACAACCTATAAATATTTAGTCGGAATATTTAAAAGATCAGCGGTCCCTTCATATGTACCTCGCAGACCGCCGTAGTGTGACGTGAGCGCAGTCCAGTTCATTGAAAACATGGCAGGTGATATTCTAGAAGAGGAAGAGGAGAATATTTTATATGATTTGCTTATTAACACAGAATGGCTGCCCGAAACAGATACGCAGGCTTGTCGAAATATACGCGTTTTCTTTAGCCAAATGATCATTTGCACCCGATATTAAAATATTACGTGTAATTAAGCAAATCAATTCTGCGCAAGTTATTTTGAGCCACGTATTCAAGTTCATCATCATCCAGGATTTATTTACTTGTAAATATGATTGTGTAATAAATATCATTATTATGATTTACAACTCGTCATATATTCTTTTTTTCTGTATATTGTCAATTATAATCACCAACTGCAGTTTCGAGGAGCGGGTTCACGTTCAGAACTATTCACTTAACAGCCTGATGACAGCTGATAAAAACAGTCTATGATATTATTCATAGACTTCGTGTTTGTTTGTTTTTTATTTTCAGCTGCGTGGACTGAAGGAACACAACTCTTCGCTCGTTGCAAAGGCAGTAACCGGTAGGAAGTGCAGAAATGAGATGCAGCAGATTTGAAAATGTTTGCAAGATGCCATGTTTATTAATGCAAACAGAATATGTCTCAGAAGTAAGGTAAAACGTGACTGTAATTTCTAGGTAGGCAGCTCACATGTTTCTTTCCAAATCAGAGAACAGTGTTTCAGCACGAGTATGTTTATTTGGCAGACGTGTGCCCGAAACAGATACGCAGGCTTGTCGAAATATACGCGTTTTCTTTAGCCAAATGATCATTTGCACCCGATATTAAAATATTACGTGTAATTAAGCAAATCAATTCTGCGCAAGTTATTTTGAGCCACGTATTCAAGTTCATCATCATCCAGGATTTATTTACTTGTAAATATGATTGTGTAATAAATATCATTATTATGATTTACAACTCGTCATATATTCTTTTTTTCTGTATATTGTCAATTATAATCACCAACTGCAGTTTCGAGGAGCGGGTTCACGTTCAGAACTATTCACTTAACAGCCTGATGACAGCTGATAAAAACAGTCTATGATATTATTCATAGACTTCGTGTTTGTTTGTTTTTTATTTTCAGCTGCGTGGACTGAAGGAACACAACTCTTCGCTCGTTGCAAAGGCAGTAACCGGTAGGAAGTGCAGAAATGAGATGCAGCAGATTTGAAAATGTTTGCAAGATGCCATGTTTATTAATGCAAACAGAATATGTCTCAGAAGTAAGGTAAAACGTGACTGTAATTTCTAGGTAGGCAGCTCACATGTTTCTTTCCAAATCAGAGAACAGTGTTTCAGCACGAGTATGTTTATTTGGCAGACGTGTTTACTCGAGATAAAATAAACTCCATCTGAATAATACAAGACCTGATTCTAATCGCATCTTATTTAGTGATTTTAGTCCAAACCAAGTTGTTTATAAATCTACTTATGTCAGATTATTTGTGTTTTAAATGGGGATTCTGGGGATAAGTTTGTTTTTACACATGAAAAATATTTGATCTACTTATACACTTAATATTTTAATACAACAACAACTTTCTATTAAAATTATGCCTTGTTTTGCCGTTTTTAGATGATTTGCTCATTATATTCATGTTATAGTGTCATTTATATATAATTATAGTTCTGAATTAGTGTTTTTTTATTAACATTTTGTTTTAATTTGAGTTTTAGGGTAATTTTTAGTAATTTTTATGTGCCTTTAGCATTTTTAATAGTTCATTTTTTTTTTATTGTTTAAAGTTTTATATAGCTTTAGCATTTTTAGAACTTTAGCACTCATTTACGTTGATACATTTTTAGTACATTAGTATGTATTTATTTTGGTTAGTTGCCAAGGCAACGGTTTTCTTTTTTTTTCAATCTGAAATGTATATTTTCAGTTTTATTTCAAATACAATTTTTAATAGTATTAGTTAAACACACACACACACACATATTATATTTCCAAAATCTGTATAAGCTTATTTGCATTGCCCTACAGTTGCATTGCTGCCTTAACTTGGTACAGAGATTATTGAATAATAATCAAAATATTGTGTCTTTACAGGGCCCTTCAGGTTTATTCTGCACTACCTTTGGTACAGGTGAGATGTTGTCTCTCCTATTTGTATTTACAGTGAAGTATACAGTAGCTGCGTATTTAGAATTTGTAATATATAGTGATTCTCCCATATTTAAATAATTAGACAAAGATATAACACCACATACAGTACCTTTTAAAAGTTTGGGGTCGATAAGATTGTGAAATATTCTTAAAAGAAGTTTCTCATGCTCACCAAGGCTGCATTTATTTGATCAAAAGTATAGTAAAAATGATTACAACTGTTATCATCTATTTTAATATAGTTTAAAATGTTATTTATGATGGCAAAGCTGAATTTTCAGTTCTTAAAAATCTTTTTGAGCTCAAAGTTTTGAATGGCAGTGTATATCATTATCATTACTATATCAAGGAAACATAGTACCAAGTTATTCAGCTGTTAGTGTTTGTGTGAGTTTCTGTATTTTTTCTGTATTTCAGCCCCTCCAGTTCAACTCTGCCACCTGGACTGGTTCGCCTTGCAACCAAACAATTGAACTGGCAGTTGGTGCTGGCAAGGTAATACCACCAGTATCTGACATACTGTATACAGGCTTTTCAGAGAGTTTGAGTCAGTCTATTCCAGGCAAGTTTTGGCAGGTTCATCTGCAGTGTGAAAAGCTTCAGCATTTGCTGCATATTGATCATCCACACCTCATTGACTCTGCATTGCTAAAGTGTATACTGTGTCTCTCACCAAAAATCATTGGATTTTGCCCCCTAATTTAGACTCTTTTGTGTATAGAGTTGTTTTAGGTTCATTATAACTGCAACAACACTGTTTTCTTGGATTTTCAAGAAATCATTCGTTTGTGTGTTTGGGTTCTTGTGAGATATCCAAATGTAATTAAACGCCTGTTTTTGGATGCAAGCCATGTAATCTCAATCAAACTCATTTTTTCCTTCACTGTTCTACTTGTTCATGCCAGTTATCTAGTTATGCAAAACAAGCAGAGACGGCAAGCTTTAATTAGCTACTGATTTCCAGATGGAAGACAACATTCTCTGTTTTAGAAATGTTTATTTTTGGCCCCATGTTTGCTTACACAGTCATTCTGTCTTCTTTTTCCCCCTTTTTTTAATTAATTAATTTATTTTTTCCTTCCAGTAATGGGAAGCTCCTGGCTGTGGTTCAGGACCAATGCGTGGAAATGAGGTAATTTTGCACATCGATTGGAAATGTTTGCCCTTTCTGTAATTGGTTAATTTTTTCACACTCTTGTCTCAGGTGCTGTTCAGCTGAGCAAAGCTATTTCTGAGACAGATGATTTGGTGCAGATGATGTGTTTTTAAATATTTGTATGTGTGTTTTCATGTACAATTCAGTTTCAGTAGGTATGATTTATTTCTCTTGGCACCAGCTAATCCGCTCGCACAGAAATGAAAGTGTCACGCTTCAGGGTCTAAGTAATTCACAGCCTGATGTTCTGAAAACAACCTCTAAACTTCAAATTGCTTAATCTAAAAAAATCTATAGTTTCTCCACATTCTCCTATATTTGCTTACTGAGGCTGATGGGAACTCAAAACGCTCATGTGTTTTTATCAACACACTTCTAATGGGCTTCTTGCGCTCTTTCAGGTCAGCTAGAGATGACTTTGGATCCATCATATTTCCTATGCTAAGGTACAGTAAACATTTAGTTTTTTAGTTATGCCAGGCCATTTCCCCAGATTTTTAACAACATTAGTTACATATAACAGAATGTTTCTGTGAATTTTGACATTTCCAGCAAATATTGCTTGATTTTACTTAAAAAAATTAAAAAAATAAATCCAAAAATGTATACAGCATTGTAAACTAAAACCATTATAATCCTTATTAGAGCGGTTCATGAATTATTGATTAGGTGATGTATATTGTGCATAGAAATGTAATTGCTATAAACAGCATATTGCTATATATTGTAATTGTGTATGTATGTATGTGTATATATATATATATTCTCCCTATCTTTGATTGCTGCTTCAAAGATTGATATCTGCCACTTTGAGTTTCCAGTCCTTGGTTAAATAGGCTATTTTACTTGTTATTCTCTTCCCTGCTCTATATTTTTATAGCTTTACATTTGCGTTGAATATTTTATGAGCAATATCATTCAGAGACTAGGCCTGCAGACATGCAAGTCTGCTTTCAATTCACTTTCATTCGTACTGTCTTAGTTCATTTCAGTTCATTTCATGGAGATTTGCATTCAGCCAATATCATCTATAAAGGCGGAATTTCCAGTGGTGTGAAGTATATGTAATGGATGTGTTTGATTAATTTCGCATAGTCTTTTGTGCTCTATATTCACGCTTCTTTCTTTCATTTTTTCTTCTTTCGTCTTGAGGAGCAGAATGTGATGTTTTATATGTACCAGATAAATGTGTGTTCTGTGCTTTAGCCCTGATGGGAATGCTTTCCTCATCTCTGCACATAAGAGTCAGTGCATGTACATTCTCAGTCGTTCATTAAAAAGTCATCTGTGTGTAAATGAATCTCTTTTAGTGAATGAAATGTGAGTTTAGAGCATCAGTTGAGAAAGAAAAATAATAAGCCGTAATATGTATCTAGTAAATTAAAACTGATTTATGCTGTCAGCTATGTCTTTGAATCATCATTTGCTACTTGCAGTTGCACATAGGCAGGACATTAGGGTGAATGATACTTCGATTCGAAATATAAAGATTATTTATATAAATAATACTGATAACCAGTATATGGCTGATATTAAAACGTATAAATGACATAATAATAATAGTAGTAGTAGTAGTAGTAGTAGTAGTAGTAGTAGTAGTAGTAGTAATAATAATAATAATAATAATAATAATTAACAAAAAAGTCAACAAAATAATTGGTACAGGTGAATTTAGGCATCATAACATTATAATGTACAGTATGAAAAATGTATTTTATTTTTTTTTTAGGTGTGATGAGGATTACATTTAACAGTGTTAGTAAATTATTAATTCTTTGGTGTTAAATTATGGCAAAGGTAATTTAATTGTAGTAATCCATTAAATGTCCAATATTGACTGATATAAAAAAAAAAAAAAAACAACAACAAAA
Source organism: Sinocyclocheilus anshuiensis (assembly GCF_001515605.1). Classification (NCBI taxonomy): domain Eukaryota; kingdom Metazoa; phylum Chordata; class Actinopteri; order Cypriniformes; family Cyprinidae; genus Sinocyclocheilus; species Sinocyclocheilus anshuiensis. Next base: position 179,454 of record NW_015542320.1, on the reverse strand, counting down.
TTTATATCAGTTTTTAGCCAATAATAATGTACCCATATATATAATGCATCCCTAACATAAATCTGTGTAGTGCAGCATGAGTCATCATTATTTTTTGGTCGAGGAATAGATGACGTGATTGATGACGTGACATATCCTGTCATATGATGTCACCACCAAATGGTTAATAATTAATAAGTGAATGCAAGCCAACACAAACCATTACAGATCAGCAGCATTCAGCCCAAACTGAAATCATGAGTTGGTTACAATGAACGGCTGCTCTGTTTTGCGTCCAAATGCAATTGGCAAGTCCCTCAGGTTTGTTTCTTGTTGCGAGAGCTCAAAGTGACTCAGCGGTCTTTACGCTTTCAGTCTCAGGGACACATTTTTATAGCGAGTTCACACTCAACCGGGTCCTTTCTCAAAAAAAAAAAACACTGTTTTTTCCCCTCTTTTTATTTAAATGAGATTTACGGTGTGCGAATCTGCCCAGATAGCATACAAGTACGCGCATCCCACAAATTCAGGCATATTGGCCTCGACGTTCATCTTAGATTAATTAGCTTTTAACAGCTGAGAGGTGATTTATGGACCCTGCTTAAGCGTTTCCCCTACCGATATTTATCTTGCTAAGTGCCATCGTTCATTGTGAATTATTGAATCTCTCTCTCCCGATATTTCTGTGCATTTCTACCCGAATAGAAATCGCCAGCTTGCGTTTCCAACACCTCAGGGGTCGGATTGATGATAAGGTTGCTATGGCAACCACTTGAGTTGATGTGCGCTGCTGTGTGCGTTTGATCTCAGCGGTGCGGCTCGGACCAAAGCCAAAATGTTTTTAATCAAAGGTCTGCTTTATTAACCCCCTCTTGTCTGATGATCGCTAGTTGGATGGTCTCGGTCTGTAGTCTGCAGGAGGCTGTGGGGATGAAACGGTTGCTAGGCCCTGAAGCTGTTGTATCATGTGGCTGGTGTTTAAGTATACAGATTTTTATCACGCTGGGCTTTTGAACTTTAAGCAAAAAGCCTTGGGCTCATCCCACACCGAATCGGGTGCTGTTTGAACAGCGGTGAACGGTTTGAAGGCTGATCGCTCTGTGTTTTCCTCACTGTTGACAGTGGAGGTTGTTAAAACAAAATTTAGCTTGGCTGATGCTGAATTGACTGATTTTTAAAACAGTGCCATAATTTTATTGATTTTTCATCCACCTGAAATATAAGAGCACCTGTTTGGCAGACAGAAGGAGGAGAGAGATGGATCAGAAAACAAAAAAATATTTATTATTTTGGAAAGGGACCTTCTGTGATTGAGAGCATAAATTATTGTCAGTGGAATTAATCTATTTTGTCACTCTTTTTCCCCCCCCTCAGATCTTTTACTTTATTCAAAAATACATTAATAATGCCATTCATACTTTTACATACGGGGACTTGAATACATCTCTTTTTAATTTCTGTTTAAAATGACCATTATGAAAATATTTGATCAAATCACATTAAGCTTGTTTAGACTACCGTTCAAAATTTTGAGGTCAGTAAGGTGTATATATTTTACTTTAGTATTTTTAAATGTTTTTTGAACTTACTATTACTATATGAATCCATAAAAAAGGTGTCACGGTTTTTACAAAAATATAAAGCAACTGTTTTCAACATTGATAATAATCAGAAATGTTTCTTGAACAACAAATCATTAAAATTATTTCTGGATCAGACTGTAGTAATGGCTGCTGAAAGTTCAGGTTTGCCATCATGGGAATAAATTACATTTTAAAATATATACAAATAGAAAATTATTTTATATTGTTTCCATTTAAAAAAAAAAATCAAATAATAAATGCAGCTTTGGTTAGCATAAGAGACTTCTTTCAAAAACATTTAAAAATCTTACTGACCCCAAACCTTTAAACAGGAGTTTCCAAATCACATCTAAATACATTTTGTACTACAGAACGTTATGTTCTCCTTCCTTCTGCAGTACCCAAGGATCCAAACCCTCACTGGCGCAGGGTAGCGTGGAGTCATGACTCTGCTCTGTTGGCATATGCTTGACAGCACTGGTACGGTCCGAGTCTTTGTCCTGATGGCTCCCCCTCCCTTGCCTCACAGTGCTTTGGTCCAAATGCCTGCTTTTCTCTTTTACATCACCTCAGTGTTGCCAAGTCCGCGGTTTTCAACTGTTTTCAACATTGATAATAATCAGAAATGTTTCTTGAACAACAAATCATTAAAATTATTTCTGGATCAGACTGTAGTAATGGCTGCTGAAAGTTCAGGTTTGCCATCATGGGAATAAATTACATTTTAAAATATATACAAATAGAAAATTATTTTATATTGTTTCCATTTAAAAAAAAAAATCAAATAATAAATGCAGCTTTGGTTAGCATAAGAGACTTCTTTCAAAAACATTTAAAAATCTTACTGACCCCAAACCTTTAAACAGGAGTTTCCAAATCACATCTAAATACATTTTGTACTACAGAACGTTATGTTCTCCTTCCTTCTGCAGTACCCAAGGATCCAAACCCTCACTGGAGCAGGGTAGCGTGGAGTCATGACTCTGCTCTGTTGGCATATGCTTGACAGCACTGGTACGGTCCGAGTCTTTGACCTGATGGGCAGCGAACTATTCCACCGGTATGTCACTCAAACTGACCTTCTGTATTTCTCACCTCCTGTCATTCTCTCTCTGTCTGTCCTTTCCTCAGTTATTCTCTCGCTTTCTCTTTCTCTCTCACACTCAGTCTGTTGGTATTGGTTCCACTTTCCTTGTACAGTAACTTTTGGTGCACAGTAAGAACACTCTCTTCTGTTTCAGTATAAGTGATAGCTGTAATGACTGGCTCCTAATGACTAAATTTCAGGCTTGTGTGCGTTGCCCTCTGGCTTTTTGCGCTGCTTGGCTCTTCTCACATTCTCTTTCTCTTTCTCTGTCTCTGTCTGTAGGCTTGACCCTCTCGAGAGGGGCCTTTCCCCACTCTGTTGCCCAAGCAAGGAACACATTTTCTGGTTCCCTTCAGCTCTAAGCCCCCGATGCCCTTGAAGGACATTTTCTGTGTAGTTTCTCTATCAGAAAGGCAGCTCTCTTGCCCCTTTTACCATTTTCAAATTCCCCCTCATCCCTCCCTCTGCGTTTCTTTTGATTGCACTGCTAGTGAGGTCTCAGTCGGTCTATCACTGGCCTTTCTCTCTTGCAGGCTCTCATCCTCCCCCGCATTACTCTACACTCTTCCATCTCTCTGTCAGAAACTATTAGTTTAGTCTCACAAGATGCCCTCTCACTATACCAGAGTCTGAGAGTGTAATGACCTGTATGACTCCATATATTTTTGTCACTTTCAAACTCTGTTTCCATCTCTACCTCATCTTTTTGATGTCTTTCTTTTTGTCTGTCTTTCTAGGCTATGAGCTTCCCAGGGGATTTTAGCTATGCAGCAGGTGGTCTGATGTTCTTGGAATACACCGCCAGTGCCCAGTGGTCAGCAGAGCTGCTGGTGATCACCTACAGTGGTCAGCTCAAGAGTTACCTGGTCAGGTACATGCATAGGCGGAAATTCC